>NC_143573.1:68497500-68797500 GCF_054136105.1 Typopeltis vanoorti | reverse complement strand
GACAATCTTTTCAGGTGTGAATATGGGATTGTAAGTGGAAAGTGATCAGTTACTTTCTTGTTTGTGTCCATTTCCAAAACTGGGGACGGGACAGTCGAAATAAAGGTAAATAAACAGCGCCCTTGAAAACTACAGCAACTGGAGAATAAAAGCGTTTTACAGTAGCATCTGTAGTTTAAGATGACAAAAAAATACTTAGAAATTCCATAAGTTATCTCCGCATTAGTTCTATTTGGAGAACTTAATGAATTAATTCGAAATTTAAGAAAAATCTAAGACAGTTTTGAAATATAATTTTCTGACCAAAATATAAGGATTAAGAAGCAGCTCACGTCAGGGGATTAGAAAGAGGCGTGTCTTTTTCCCCCCATAGTTAAGGGTACCAAAATGATAAGGAATATTTATCAGAAATCACCTATGTCCAGGAGTGTTATAATGAAGTTGCGCTGTATTATGAAACAGATTCAATTAAATACTTCCATTATATTATAAATAGGATTGTAAGTGGAAAGTGATCAGGGACTGTGCTGTCCATGTTCATCTTTAAAATTATTATATTTTGAAATTAGATATTGGATTATGAAACAGATTAAATACTTCCATTATATCATAAATCATTTGTTATTGGCGATATAATATTATTCAATTTCAGTTTTTTGTTGCAGTATTTTCTACTTCTGTTTGTACGGTTTGTAGCGCGAATTTCCAGCAATTTCGTGGATCCAACAATGAGTCATTGTCTTATTTAATGCCGTTTGCGTAACAGCACAATAATCTGTCAGCAGATAGCACTCCGTTGCTAAATGACTTCGCTCTGTAGCCTACCAAAGATACGGTTTGATTGGCTGTTTCTTTCATCTGATGATCCCTCTTAATGACTTTTGTTACTCAGTACCATCTCATTATCTACACGTATATCAGTGTATTGGCTAACGCATAGTCGGAGACCAAATGTCAACTGGCAATTTAACGAAATCTGTTCATTAAAATGGCACACAGTTAACATTATTAAAACTGCAACCCCCCCCAAAAAAAAAATTATTCAAAATGGTTGTTTCCCATGAAATTTGATTAGCCATTTTTAGCTTTCCGCTTTCAAATTTTAGCAACCTTAATTACAAAAAATCGCCTTGCGTAACGATTTTTTTTTTTTTTTTTTTTTTTTTTGCGCTTATTTATTTGGATTTATGGTCGAAGCAACTGAGGCTATGCAGATAATGTATTATATCTATAAATTTCATGTGTTTTAGTTTCTTCTGAACAAGCTCTCATGTCATCATAATTCTGCGGATAAAACATGTTTCGTTTTAATAAAAATGGCAGGCATGAGACATATTTGAAAACAAAAGTCGCGTCCAGCATTAAAAGATTTTTAATATATTGACAGTATCCTTTGGTTGAAAAGACCTGGATTTTCTTCTCGTTCAGGAGCGAAGAACCTTTATGAGGATTTCAGAAATAAAGGTGAGTTATCCGGCCTCATACGGAGATGGTAGGGTTTTTCCCTCCCAGAAACTCGTTTTCCATTTTACAATATATATATATATATATATTAGGAGAATTCATTTTTACTCGGTAGGAATATTATAAATATTCCTATAAGTTTAATAGTCATTAAATAATAATATTTTATAATATTAATAATTTATAATATTTCCTAAAATAAGTTTAATAGTCATTAAACTTATTTTATATATATATATATATATATATTAGCAATTGCGCTTGAAGAATTGGCTTGAAGAATAGACACAATTCACTGGTCTCATAGCCTTAGTTCCTTCAGCCGTCATTACAAAACAACGACAAAAAAAAAAAAAAAAAAAAAAAAACTATGTAGTACATTAGAGAGGCCAATGCTGTATGACATCCCCTACCTTTCTTCGAAGGGCCTTTATAAGAAATTTTCAGCCAAAAGGGAGTTAGCTAGTCTCAAATGGGATCCGAAGGCAGATTCTTTCCTTAAGAAACTTGGTATTGGTAATTAGTAAAAACAAAGTATTTCTTTCGTATAGTATAGTATATTGGATAACGTATACTCAGATGAGTTGTGATTACGGAAGAGGCCTTAGTAGCCTATTCCGAAATCCCAACTAATCCAGGTTCCCATCTAACAATGGGATTTGTGTAGTTATTTTGTACAGTATAAAACAGTCGTCAGTCACATACAGGATATCTGCTCAGTTCTTACTGTGCATATTAGAAAAAGCTGTTCCACTAGCCATCTTAAGGGAACGACGCACTGTACAGAATTGTGTCCTACTAGTTATTAGGGGAGAAAAAAAAATGGAGGTAAAAAAAGTGTTAATAATTAAGCACTCGTGCTCTGGTTACTAGCCTGCGATGTTGATTATTATCGAGGGAAGGTCGAAAGCATTTCTATTATTTAGGAATGGAGAACTGAATTGCGCCCTCATATTTTGAAGCTTTATATTCATATCTTAATACGGTATATCGCATCTTAATATAGACATGTCATACCAAAAAAATCACTGAACCACTCCAAATGTAAGAAAATGGATGCATCCTTCATGCAGTATGCAAATTTAGTGAAAAGTAAAAGCGATCAGCGGTTAACTGAAAAGTCCTTTGTGATCTTGAATGCTGAACAATGAGTATACAGAAATGCTTTACACTTTCTGTCTACAATGAACATACAGAAAAGGTGGCTTTGCTTTACAACATTTCAGAAGGAAATAATAGCTGCATGTTATTTAAAATAATAATAATAATAAATAAATAAATAAAATGTCCGCACGCTGTTGTGCAGAATCAAACAGTTCCAAGTTCGCAGGTTGTAGTAAGCCAAAGAAAGAAAAACGCAGAAGTTACGCTGAGCCCTCAGATACAGAAATCGCCGCTAATTAAGAGGGTAGTTACTT
Source organism: Typopeltis vanoorti (assembly GCF_054136105.1). Taxonomy (NCBI): domain Eukaryota; kingdom Metazoa; phylum Arthropoda; class Arachnida; order Uropygi; family Thelyphonidae; genus Typopeltis; species Typopeltis vanoorti. The sequence goes on along the minus strand of NC_143573.1, from coordinate 68,794,618 downwards.
CATCTCGCCGTCAGACCCAAGAGAATCTGTGTTTAGTGAGGCAACGGCTATGAGTAATCTCATAAGTGTTCTCTTGACATACAGAAGATCGCATGCAATGATTTTTTTTTTTCGATGCGAAAACTATGTTCCATACGTTTTATAATAAATATGTAACAAAGCGAATACGTCGCCGCTTGACATGGACCAAAACACAAAATTAGATCGAAGGGCGACGACTGACGTTACTCGCTCTTTCATACACAGATAAATAAAAAAAAAAAAAGTGTATGTTGTCTCAAGGTTGAAGTGTGGAGTCTGAGTATTTCTCGTAGATTTAAATCCACTACGCGTGAAATCATGTCTGCTACTTAATACAGCAATCCCTCGATTAGCAGGGTCGCATTTATACTTGCGGAGGCCCGAGGCGCAACATCATTATGAGGCCCTCAAAAATAAGCATGTTTTTTAGTTTATTAAAAATAAAAGTCAACATTTCCATGATAACACATTTTAATAATACAATACAACATTGGTATACATATATTTGCATTTAAAAAAATGTATAAAAATAAATCAGTTCAAATTTAAATAAAAAATTAATAACAACGTTTTTTTTTTTTTCTTCTGGCTTTGGTTTTAAGCAAATATATCTAAAATGCCATCATAATTGATCGAGTCCCTTACATCTGATTCAATGCATAATAACGACAGATCACTTGTTTTATTTTGGTGCAAGTTGCTTCTTAAATAATTTTTTATTCGTTTCAACACTGAAAATGATACAGATAATGATACCAATGTTTCGTTTTCATTCCGATAACTGTGAAGTATATCTCCAGTTCTACGAAATTCTTCATTTTCAGAACGCAAGAAAGACAAAATTGCCCCTTTTGACTATTTAGCTATTTTTAATTTTCTCTAAGTCATTTTCTTCTACTAGCTCCGGATTCAAATTTTCTTGGCATCATTATGTGTGTTAATCTATCAAATGCGAAATAAATATTTATTAAATCCAAAATAAACATATAAATAAAACAAACAATTACGTTAAAAGCTTAAAAAATACAAAAATATAAACAATAGTATCTTGGTTTTGTTAAAATAAACGAGTAACAGTAAAATAAGCATAATAATTAATTGAATAATATATTCTTACCGACTGCGACAACTACTTTAACCATATAATTAGGTATATACACTTGTATACAATATACTGCTTTACAAGTACTAGCCAAATAACGGTTACTAAACTATCAGTTTAATTACTGTTTTTTGGAATTTCCTTTACTGTTCACAATTTACTGTTTACTGTGCACAATTTATTTATTGTCTCTTCCCAAAAATATAAACGAATTTCGCATGTATATAATAACTATTAATATTAAAAATATCTTCGTAATATTAAACTAGCAACCTTTGTAAGTCATTTTATATAAATAAATGACTAATTTATATCGATGGATTATAAATAATTATGCAACTTCTACGATACTTAATATTTAATATTACATTTTCTAAATAGTTTAAAATCTTTTAATGTAATTCTAAATATATATATTATTTACACTTTTAAATATTCCATGTAATCGAATCATAATTAATTTAAAGAAAGATGTAATTAAAATCTTTCTGTGAAAGATTTCAATTGCAGTGTTGATTATTGATTTTGAGAACGTTGATTTCGTTTGACAAGCTTCGTTGACAAGCATCATAGTTGCTACAAAAATTCTGAATACCGAAAAAATATTAAAAAGGTGTGGTAATAATTTAATATAAGGATACATTTTTTTAATTAAAAAAAAGAATTTATATGAAATCAAATTAAGCTTGCTAATCAAGGTAATAATTGGAACTTCATGAACTGTAAAGTTCAGATATTCTCATTAGAAATAAAAATTTTGAATTTACGGTAATAAAAATTATAGCAAAAATAATCATATTTATAGAATTACAACATTTATTTATTACAAGATTTATTCAACTCCAGCTTTGATTTTTTTTAAGTTGCAGTAATAAGCATAATAATTCCAGCTTTAGCTAAAATGTAGAGGCAATAAATAGTAACGATAACTTGCTATGTTCGCTAACATCTACTTTTTTACTTGACATTTTACCCTAAAATGACTAGAATCTTGATGCACAAAAAATGAACTGAAAAATCAATTTAATTTATAAATAATAATAAACTTGAAATTCAAATGCTCTATTTATGTGATATAGAAACTGCTCTTACCCAACTAATTAATACAAATAGCAGCAGCATACAAAAAACCTCTGTTGTCTCTGGAACGTGTTTCAAAATGATAGCAAAAACTTTCTTTAACTCAAAAACTAATTTACTCTGTTTACAATTTCCACTTATTAAATTTCTAGTATACTTGCAAAGAGGTTAGCTAACTCTCTATTAAGTTACTTTTACAAACTGTATATCAACTTCAAATATGCCAATAGATTCTCTTAATGACACTTCTTGTTACTGTTAATCTAAATCTTAATTGTCCAACTAAAACACATTATAAGAGGAATTGTACAAAGGTATATAACTTACAAAAGCTCCGTATCGCACATTCAGTCAAACGTCTTGCACAAAAAGTTCTAAAGCAATTCTCTCATCTCAGATCTTGAGCTTCCTTCAGGAAATCTGGCTTCAGAAATATCTCATCGGGAAAATTGCGGACTGTGAACTGCACCCTTCGGTACTCATATACAGCTCCGGCAAAAAGTTATTCTTCCATGGCAAAAAGATAAACTTCCGAGAGAAGGTGCTTCGGGTAATTGTCTCGCCTTTTCTCCTCTGCTTGGGCTCGCCAAAAATGTGTGTATGTGTGTGTGGTGATAATTTTGGGAGGGGGGGCTAGCCATTAAAAGCTTCAAAAACCAACAGATTTCTGCCGCCTCCACTAACTCCACTTGCCGCCAACTGTCAACCGGGATTCCTCTCTGGCCTGGAAGCTTTTCTCCGGCAATTGGAACATCTCCTTTCGGCAACTCGAAGCCTTTTCTAGCGACTTGGGAATCCGGGTCTGGGAAGCCCTATATGATTGGCTCTGTCCCCTTTTATTATGCCTTCTCTGAGACCTCGCACGAAGTTTGTAATCCCCGAAGAATTCGGCATGATTCTTTCATCTTAAGTTTCAAGTTCGACCCGCTCTTTGTTCTCTTCTGTGCCTTCTTTTGATTGTAACTTGCCGACCATCGGAAAGTTGTTTGAACCTTTCTGACTGACTTCGGAGGTGTTTACATGCAGAGCTTGTAAGCCTTTCTCATACACACAAAATTTAATAAACAACCTTTCTAATGCCGCCATATAGATCTAGTACATACAACTCCAGCAAGAAACATTGCCTTTGTTTTTAACACTCTAACATATTCTTATTAAAGCAGTATATACAGTTAATTTTCAAAGGGTTATTTACAAAACTATCTAATACAAAATACACAAAGACAAACAAGGTTATTTTTTACAACATTCTTATGGGACTTGACCTAAGTAAAAAATCGATGTAATGTGCTTTGGAATTTTTAAGCTACAATCGAGTTTTTACAATATTGATAAGAACAATAGTCTAAATGTCCAGGTAGTCCATCAAAAACCGTCTGTGAAAAAATGAAACTAGTTTATTTATTTAAAAACACAAAAATACAAATTTATTAAGTGTATCTTTATAGAGTTCATAATTAAAATAACTCTAATAATAATAATAATAATAATAATAATAATAATAGATTTCTACAGATGTGTCTCATCTTGTTTTGGTATTATCAAAATTATCAACTTATTCTGAAGCATTATGAATTTTGCTATTTTATTATTATGCCGCTAATATTTCTTGAAATGCGGCACTTTTTACAACAAAACTGCCTAAGTTATGTTGAATATATCTGTTCGCAAATATACTCAAAATCCCTTTGACCTAATAAAAAGGCAGGATGCTGATGAAACTTCATCAGCATTCTATCTGTTAAAATGCAATTACCCCCCCCCCGCCGCAATTAACGGATTATTGTAGTTATGTGCACTGTATTTCTTGGATTGACCCTTTTTTGCTGCACGATTTACTTATTGTTTCTCTTCCCAAATAAAAACGAATTTCACATGTACGAAAATAAATAATCAAAATGTTTGTTTGCATTGGAAATATTATGTCAAATATTTATATTTTTTAAATAATATTTATTAAAATAAATATGACATTTTGCTTCCTTTCCTTGCAAAATAAGATTATATGGGTCGCACATTTCAATTTTAGGAACGATTTTTTTATTTTTTTTTCTTATTTATTTTTATGAACAACAGATGGTGTTAAACTGCATTACTAGGGGTTTCCGATTGTGAGTATTTTTAATTTATATCCAATAGTATTTTATCAGATTCTACGCCTTTGTCTTTTGCTTAAAACTGCAACAGTACAATTACTTTGAAAAATTAACGAATTCAAACAAAAAAGAAAGTGCGCAAGTTATCTAGCAGTATTTGTGTGTGTAGTGATAATTTTGGGAGGGGGGGAGTTAGCCATTAAAGGCGAATTAATTCTGTTATGAAAATTTTGGAAATAAAATTTAATTTTGACGCATGCACCTACACATGTTTCAAAAGATAAACTGTAGGGAACATATCGCTACTTCAAAACAGCCGCATAATATCGAAATTAGCCGTAAATATGTACATAACAGTTGACTTCATAACTGCCGTTTATTTTGATTTGTAATGAGTGATTGGGGGGACCAAGAAAGTTGAAATGCAAAAACCAACAGATTATGTTATAAAATATAAAAATTATGCACTACATGATATGATTCAAGATTTACGTATGATAACTAACCTTCGAACTACGATTATGAATAAAATAGGAAACTTAATTTGGAACAGATGGAGGCTGTATTAATTTTTAGATTCGGATTTTCGTAAATTTATAAAATAATTGTTTGACAAAAATAATTATCTTCAATCAAGTTCTTGGAGAATCTTAAAATGTATTGGCGATTAAAATAATTAGCAAAACAATTGATAGTGACATTCATCTTCCAAAGTGATACATATGAAGAGAAGAAAGTATGAAAAGCTTTATTATTTTACGCTGGCATTAAAAACTATAATTATACGAAAAAAAAAACAACCAGCAAAATGCACATATAACTCATAAGTATTTAGTCTGATTATAACTTAGATTCCGGTTACCAAACGTCAAGCAACTGGGTGTCTTGCTGAAGGCCACAGAACGTAGCTACTACATACGCCATTAGCAGGATTATCGCACCTTTTAATGGACATGACGGTCAAACTACGCTTCTTATCCATTTTTTGCTGGACGTGTATATACGTCCAGCAAAGAAATGGTGCGCTTACATACATGAATTTTATTGAATACAGAGTTCCTGTTAGTTTTATATTCTAAGGAAAGAACAATGGATTTCAAATGGAAGCAGAAGCCTCAAACATTTTTCAGTGGCTGCTAGTTTTTATATTATGAATTTAATATTTAAAAATAAGTATTTTATTTTGCAACTATAACTACGCTGTTTTTTTTATTGTTCTTTGTTAGGAGAAAGGTTTTAAAATGAGCCCCCCCCCTAGAGAGTGAGGCCCCATCTTGCGCCTAATGGTAAATGCGGCCCCGTTGCTGATGATACAAAACTGGGGACAGCAATAGTTGATAATATGAAATAGATATCCTGCAGGATGATTTAAATAAATTGGCATTGTGGACAAAGGATAGTGATTGTCAATTTAATGTTGCAAGATGTAAGCTTATGTATGCATTGTTGTGTCTGTCTTTCATCCAGTATTATATTTGCTAGCTGTTGTTTGACCCCACTTTCAAACATAAAGAAAATTTTTATTATACTGCACCACTCTATGTTTGAAATCACACAATTTTTGTGAGAATCAAGCACCAATTAGCACTACAGCTATGAGAACTTACTACAGGCCGAAATTGTCTTACTTATATATAGGGTTTCCCGCAAGATTTGTATTTTAATGAGCGGTGCAACGAAACTGAAATTAGGCAAGCATAAGAATTAAGTTAAACAAGATATTTAATTCTCTCACAAAATTATTCTTACATAAGAAACAAGAACTCTATTAAGATCAATACAATTAGAAAACAATTTATGCATTCCATAAAGAAATTAGATTCTACTCAGCTGAGTATATCATTTGCTGCTAGAACTTATGTATAAGGCTTTCACAATTCTCATCCGTTATGATTTCAACTTAGTTTTACTTTAAACAACATCAATATTCAGCAAAACATTTAAAAATTAATTCTTTTTAGTCTCAGAGAAATATTCATAAACTTCAATTTATCAAACACTTAACTGGCAACTTCAATATCTATCAGAGGATTAAAATAGTTCTTAAAAGGTTCAGTCTCAAATATGCATATGCATTGTGAGATAACACATTCAAACACAAACTATTTCTTTATTGAAGTTTCTCACATTTTGTTTCACAAGGAAATGTTTTATAATATCACTCAATCAAGCTGGACTAGCTGGCTTCAGCAACATGAAATTTTACCAAGTTCTCCAGACACAAGCAACACTATCACATGTTAGTTATAGAATAGATATTCTTACCAGTATGATCATCATAGCTTGCACATTATGGAAAATTCTTACATCACTTGATAATCGTCCACTATAGACGACACAAAACTTGTAGTATCCCTGAGTTCAACAACTTATTTGCCAAGACTGGAAAAGATATTTTCTTGCTCGTAATAACTTGTCTTATGATAAATCTCAATCATATTATTATTATCCATTCACTCAGGTAAATTCCTTTACAAGGTGACAGGAAAATATAAATAATTATGAGTTCGAAGTAAGATTCATTAAAATCTGAACAAGCTTCCAAATCTTTGTTGCAACATTCGATCTCAAGTTAGGTCATGTCTCACTACCTACCTCCATTTTCCTTCTGGTTCCTTCTTCCTATATTTCATAAAACTCCTCTCTTTTTCGCTGCCAAAACTTTTTTTTTCTCTGCTCGTTCAGTTTACAAAGAAATTCCCATGTGATCGTTGTACCGTTCCCAACGCTAAGGCACGCACTATCTCCACATAACTTAGTTTTCTGACAGCAGCCAATCAAATCACATTAGCAGAGTCCCTTAGAAATACTTTCACTTTCAATAACAACAAATAAAATGCATATATTACAGTTCACTTAGGATACATTTACAAGTTATATTAATAATTTATACAAGATAAAATAACTAAAAAAAAATTACAACTATTATTTCAATGAACAAATAACAGTAAGTGTTTAAATTACAATTTATTTAGGAGCAAACTTAGCTCAGAAAATGTAATTCATGTTAAATCATGAATGAAGTATTAATAATCATAAAATTCTTCATTCACAATTTAACAGCACTTCAGGTTGAAAAGGTTGCATATGGTGTATCATATTGGTGATATTCATTTGCAGGAAATTGAAAAAATCCCCAAGTCTAGGGACTTAGGAATAATGGTGGACAAAGAGATAAAGTTCAGAGGACATATTGCAAAAGTTGGTAAAGTACTCAATGAATTACTTGGATATTGAAAATCACACTAACATGGAATGATAAGGAAGTTATTACCCCTCTTTATAAGGCTATGATTTGGCCACGTGTTGACTACTGTCCACAGATTTGGTCACATGGGTTTCTTGGGGACCAGGAGGTGGTCAAAAAGATTCAGAGACAAGTGACCAGGATGGTGACAGGTCTCTGGAATACTCCCTATGAGTATAAGTTGAAGGTTTGTGGGTTACAAAGTTTAGTTGATAGGTGGAAAAAGAGGGGACATAATAGAAACTTTTAAGATATTAAAGGAGTTTTATAAAAGTGATGCAAGTAAAATTTTTTAATATATGACAAATAGTCAGAGAGCTAAGGGTCATCCATTGAAGTTGTGTAAGAGTATACTTAGTAGGGACATGCAGGCCAGATTTTTTGTGTGCAGAGTGGCAGTTGAGTGGAATGGATTGCCAGAATTGGTTGTGAGTTCCCTGATGGTGAATAGATTCAAGGAGAGGTATGATAGGATTTGGGTTTATGATGGTTGATTTGGGTCTCCCATGATGAATCTTCAGACTTCATGGAGATGCTGTAAATAATAATAATAATAATACAGACTGAGGATCCAGTGTACTGACCATGGCAACTAACCTCTACCCCTTTGTTGCTGACACTGCTAGCATTCATGTACATACATAAGTTACCTTCATGCTTTTTTGTATACTCTTGCTTGTAGTCTGCATGAGACAGCTGTACAACTTGCAGATCTCTGTTATTATCTAGTGCTTTACTTATGCAGATATCTTTGCACCTGCTTGATAGGTCTGAACCAGACACACACAAAATTGTCCTTTTCTCATAATCATTTCTATAATAATACCCATTGCCATCATTAATACCATTACATAACATTGTTGCTCTTACACACAGATTCTCACTATTTCATCCATCATAATTCAGTTTCCCTGACTCTGTGTTTGGTCTCATGCCAAGTAATGATTTTAATTGGTTACTTAGTTAGTTATAATTTTTTCTCTTTTATCTTTTTTTTCTTCTTTTTATCTAAGAAAGTTATGTTTCTTATGTTTATTCAGTTTAACTGACCATCTGTGTTAGGTCTCATACCAATTAATGATTTTTCAAGAATCCTGATACCAAATGCATTCAAGTTTAAGCTGTCCCTCTTATATAAATGGAAGGTAGAGAAGTGAGTATAGAGAATGAATCAGATCAAGTGGGAAGTGATGTGGAAGAACAGGAGAGATTGAAGAGGTGGTTATGAATGAGGAAGTAAGTGATATGAGTATGGAAAATGAGAGAATGGGTGTGCAAGATAAACAGGGAAATGGGGAGGCTCAGGGTGGACAGGGATACACAGCATGAGAAAGGTGAATGCTCCAAGAGGATGTGAGAGCATGTGTGGAAAGGAATGGGATGACCTGGGATCAAGAGGAAACAGTTGGAATTGAAGAGGGTTAAAATACAAACTTATTTATTACTCACCATTTACAAAACAAACTTACATTAGAACCTACCAGTTTCGCCAGCAAACTGTCTGCCTTTTTCAAGGCGTTTAAAAAAGCCAGACAGTTTGCTGGCGAAACTGGTAGGTAGTTTTTGTAATGTAAGTTTGTTTTGTAAATGGTCAGTAATAAATAAGTTTATATTTTAATTATAAAACGACCAAACATCTTTAGTTTAAACAGTTTAATTGAAGAGGGTTCTAAAATGAATAAGCAGCAAGAGAAATTGTCCCAGTCGAGCATGGAGAGATCACATCGAATGAGTGTTATCAGTGGAACTAGCTGTAGATCCAGGTATGAGCTGTTGTGTTTATATACAAATGCTAAAGTGTAAGTAACAAGGCAGATGAAATGGTTGCACTAATTGAGTCTGTTCACCCAAAAATTGTTGGAATAAGTGAGACATGGTTAGATGAGGATGACATCCTGACAGGAATAGAGATGGAAGGATATTATGTGTTTTGTGAGGATAGAAAGGGTAAAAAAGAGAGGGGGGGGAGTGCAATTGATGATAGAGAAAAAGTTATGTCCATACAAAGTAGAGATGCAAGAGAGAAATAGTGCCAGTGGTTTTGAGGCAGTATGGTGTGAGATAGAGGTGAATGGAAGGAAATACTTGGTTGGATGTTGTTATAGACCAGGAAATGTGGATGGTAACGGCTATGAAATGTATAATCAAATTAGCCGAGCAAATTATGGGCGATTTTAATTATGGCAATATTGCCATAATTAAAATATAGACTGGGATGATGAGATAGCAACTAGAAATATAAAGAAAATGAGTTTCTTGACTTTTTGAGGGATAACTACCTCAGACAGTATGTAACAGAGGGCACATGAGGATTGAGGATCTTGGATTTGGTCATCTCATCAGAGGATATAATTATAAATGAAGTGTCAAATCACCCACCAATTGGTGAGAGTGATCATGAGGTGATTAACTCGGTGGTTGCGAGCAGTGTGAAGACCTCTGTAAGAAAAGGGTATATGTGGAAGTACAAGGGGGGTGATTATGAAGAGCTCAGCAGACAGCTTGCAGGTGTAGCATGGAATGAGAAGTTAACTGGAAAAGAGATCAATGTAGCTTGGGGCATTTTCAAAAACTATCTAGTAGATGCAATGATAAATGTATTCCAAGGGTGAGAAGGTTAAATAAGGTAGGCGTGAAATGGATGAATGAAGAGATTAAGCTTGCGATACAGAGAAAAAGGACATTACGGAGGCAGCATAAGAGAAGTGGAAATAACCAATTCCATGAGGACTACAAAGACCAGGCAAGGCGGGCGACTTGGTTGATTAGGGTAGCTAAAGAGATGTATGAACAGCAGTTAGCTAATGAAGCCAAAAAGAATCCTAAGGAGTTCTTTCGATATGTAGCCAGCAAAAGAAAGAATGATTATGGAAGGATGACATTGATTGGAGAAAATAGTACTGGATCCAGCCTGGTTGGCCGAGTGGTTAGCGTATCCACTCTCCTGCCAAAAGGCTGAGGGTTTGAATCCTGCTGTGGGCATGGATGTTTGTGTGTCAGTGAAAGTACTAGTAGTGGTGGTCAACGGTAGATGGCGTTAATGTATTATGTCACACCTCCAGGGACTCATCGAATCCCTGGAGGTGTGACATAATAATAATGGTATAAAGACGATGTGGTGGAGATACTTAATGAGCAGTTCATAAAGGTCTTTGAATCTTGTGAATGTGACTTCATGGAAAAATTGAGAGCAGTTGATGAAGGGGAAGAGAGACTGACTGTAAGTGAGCAAACTAGATGTAAATAAGGCTGTGGGACTTGATAATATATCACCGCGTATTCTAAAGGAATGTGCCAGGGAGTTGATGCCGGCCTTAACATATTTTTTTAATATGAGTCTTGCACTGGGTCACATTCCTAAGGAGTGGAAGGAAGGCAAGATTGTGCCACTTCATAAAGGAGAAACTATAGGCCTATCTCTGTGTCAGGTGTTGTAGTTATTGGAGAAGCTTGTGAAAACTAGGATCCAGAATTGAATTGATAACAATGGTATTCTCTTTGATGGACAGCATGGATTTTCTAAAGGGAGGTCATGTTTTAGTAATCTACTTCTGTATTACAATAAGGTGACTGCTTCCATGGACAGAGGAGAAGGATATACAGTAATATACTTCGATTTTGCAAAGGCTTTTGATAGATGACTGCATGATAAGTTGATAGTTAAACTGGAGTGGATGGGGTTGGATATTGGATGGGGAGGAGAGACTGACTGTAAGTGAGCAAGAGGTGTTTGGGGAGTTGAGTAAACTAGATGTAAATAAGGCTGTGGGACTTGATAATATATCACCACATATTCTGAAGGAATATGAGTCTTGCACTTGGTCAAGTTACTAAGGAGTGGAAGGAGGGCAAGATTGTGCCACTTCATAAAGGAGGTGATCGAACTCAAGCATCAAACTAGAGGCCTATCTGTGTGTCAGGTGTTGTGGTTAAGTTGTTGGAGAAGCTTGTGAGAACTAGGATCTAGAGTTGGGTTGACAACAATGGTATTATCTTTGATGGACAGCATGGATTTGCTAAAGGGAGGTCATGTTTTAGTAATCTACTTACTTATTACAATAAAGTGACTGCTACCTTGGACAGAGAAGAAGGATACACAGTAATATACTTAGATTTTGCAAAGGCTTTTGATAGAGTACCTCATCATAAATTGATAGTCAAACTAGAGCAGATGGGGTTGGATATTAGATTAGTGGATTGGAGACTGGCTATCTGATAGGTATCAACAAGTTGTGTACGGGGGAGCGATATTCAGGAAAAGGAAAGTCACTAGTGGAGTGCCTCAGGGATCTGTTTTAGGGCCATTACTATTTAACTTGTATATTAATGATATTGGTGAAGATTTGGATGGATATATTCAGTTGTTTGCATATGGTGCAAAGTTGGGACGAACCAACTTTGCACCATATAATTAGATTAGATCAGTAGATTAAATGTAAGGCCACAACATCAATAGATTAGATGTTGTGGCCTTACAAGAAGACTTGAATAAATTGAGTGATTGGGCATGGAAATGGAGATGTGAGTTCAATGCTGCAAAATGTAAGGTTTTAAAATTTGGAAAACAAAAATGGGATGCAGAATTTATGCTTGGTGAGGATATATTGTTGGAGGTGGAGGAAATAAGAGATCTGGGGTGATAGTGGATAAGGATCTGAAAGTTAGGGGACATGTAGCCAAAATTGTGAAGACAACACAAAGGCTTCTGGGAATGATGCGGAGGGCATTGACTTGTATAGTAGGGAGATCCTTGTTCCATTATATAATGCTTTGATTAGGCCACACATGGACTATTGTACCGAGATTTGAACCTCTGGAATGTCGAGTATGAGGATAGATTGAGAAAATGCAACTTGCAGAGTCTGGTGGATAGGAGGAAGAGAGGAGATATGATAGAGACCTACAAGTTATTAAAGGGTTGTTATAGGATCAATGCTGGAGAGGTTCTACAGAAAATAGTGGGAGATCGGGGGAGAACTAGAGGTCATCCCTGGAAACTGTATAAAGAGGGTGTGAGTAGGGGGAGTGAGAGGCAGGTTTTTTTTCGTGCAGAGTTGTGAATGAATGGAATGCCTTGCCTGAGAGTGAAGAGTTTGAATGTGTTCAAGGCATGGTATGATGAGCTGTGTGTGTGATAAAAGGACCTCCCAGATGAATGTTTGACTCCATGAGGTCTTGGGGTAATAATAATAATAATAATAATAATATCTGTCTGGCAGCCACCCTCTTATCCACTTACCAATGTCATATCTATCCCCATTTGTCCTACTTAGCATAAGAGAGTTCCATGTGGTATTCTGCCAAATGACTGCAAAAATCATCATGTAGTCATTTCCTTTATCCAACTCTGCTGTTACTCTATTATAAAAAAACAGTAAATTACTAAGGTATGACCAACCTTTCACAGTGCCATGTTGTTCTTCATACAGTATCATATTATTATACACCCATTCTTGAATTCTCTTTTTGACCAATTTTTCCAGTACTTTTATCACCACACCTGAGTTACTGATAGGTTTATAATTTGCTACTGCAGTCTTAGAACCTCCCTTCTACAAGGGAATTATTTTGTCTTCTTTCCACTCCTTTGAAACTCTGCCAGAGGAAGACTGAAATTAAATAGACCCAAGATAATCCCACAACTGTATTTACATTGAGATTGTGCAATATCCTAAGAACCCAACATTATTTCAAATCCAAATAGAGAAACTATAAGAGATTCGTGCCGAATATATAGAAACTATAAAAGTTTTGGCGGATCCAAGTGTAATCTTACGCTTGTAGTTTACTCTTGTCGTTTCTCTATTCAGCTTTGAAATAATGCTGGATTCAATATCCACTTAATTTGAATAATTTTGCATCACCGAAGTGAAACCTTTTGGATTTTTATTTCAGTAATTCTTGGTGTCTTTTGTGATTTAACACCTTTTGGCAACTCGTATGGTAAAGTATAACTTCTGATTCACTTCAACCTGGGTATTTACATCTGGGTCTACCTATCCACTGATGAGACCTCAACAAAAGTCGAAACTGGTCTGAGTAGTGACCCCCCCCCCCATAATGTATAGCATCATACATGTCCACAAGAAGATGTGCTTTACATTATGGGAAATACTAAGGAAAGTGATCAGAGCTTACTCCACCTTTACCACGAGTTGCCTCTGTCATGAAAGGTTGGTTTACGCTTGGATCTGCCAAAACTTTTATAGTTTCTATATATTCGGCACGAAATTCTTGTAGTTTCTCTATTCGGCTTTGAATAATGTTGAATTCAATATTCACTTAATTTGAATAATTTTGCATCACCGAAGTGAAACCTTTTGGCTCTTTATTTCATTAATCCTAAGATCCTCCAATTTATCCACGTCTGTTCCCACATTAGTGTCTGTCACCTATGTTAAAGTAGCAACCTCACTAGGATTATATACCCTTGCAAAGTAGTCACTCAGTAACTCAACTATTTTATCTGCTTCTCTCACCTTGCAACCATCATCACTCATTAAGCTTAATCTTCCATAGTCATTCTTCCTATTACTTGCCACATAACAAGAAAACTTTGGGATTTCCTTTGGCCTGCTCAGCTAAATTCTTATTATAATCTGATTTTGCTTTCCATTTCATGCTGGTCACCTTTCTTGTCTGAGCCTTGTATTGTTTATGAGTTTGCTGGTCACCTTTATCTTTATATATTCCCGACAGCATTTTCTTCTTCTGCAACTTGTTCTTAATGATGTTACTCATCCATCTAACTCCTACCTGATTAATCCTCCTTACCTTAGGTATACAATTTAATATTGCTTTCTCTAGATGAGTCTTAACTATCTCCAATTCACTATTAACATCCTTACTCTGTACTATTTTATGACATGGCACAGATTTAAGCTTCTTCCTAAGCATGTCATAATCACCTGCCTTGTAATTCCACATATACCTCTTCTTGACAGAATATACTTCATCTTGAACAATCTACCAAGTCAAGACCACATGGTCACTTTCGCCAATTGGAAGCAATGTGGTCACCATGGTTATGGATAGTTCTGATCCTGTTACCAGGTCCAATACTATCACATCCCTAGTCCACTCCATCATATGCTGCTTCATGAAATTATCTCTCAGAAGTGTATAAATTCCATTTCCTTCCTGACATGTGATCTTTCTTTCTTCCAGTCTATATCTCCATAGATGAAGTCCCCCATAATAATCACTAGACCTGTACTCATTATATTAATTTGCCAATGCATGTCTTCCAGACTTCCTTGCCTGTAGCAACAACCAGCTGTATATTTTTTTTTCTAACTGTCCTTAATTTCATACCAGACTGCTTAAAGTGAACAGCCACCTTCCCACTTATCTCCTCTTCTTTTTTGGCTACAATTCATCTGCTATCTCAGCAGTACCCATGTTGAGGAAAAGACAACACAAATTAGGATTAAAAAAAAAACAGGACACCAAGTATTTTAACAAGAAACAAAAAATGCCATATATTGATTGATTATAATTGTTTTACAAGAGAGTTTAAAGAAGCCTCAGAAATGTCCAGCATCCCTCACTCACTATTAAAAAAACCAAGATTTAATCCTACACCAAGTTTCATCTGATTTTGTTAAAAACCTAATGACCACAGACGCTGGGTGTGACATGTGTCATGCCACAGAATGTGATAGCTGCAACTAGATTTGTTCCAATGCATATATAATAATTAATATAATGGTTTTTTCTGATCACTTTGCTTGTATGTACTAGTTTTGAATTTGTGATAACATCTGCCATGTGTAACTAATTTTTTTCTGGTTTTATGCTGGTTTTGTATCCCTGGTGATGTAAGTCTGACAACTTACAAAACTTGTCAGGTTATATTGTTTATTCTGATTAACCTGTTTTATCATTAGAAACTTGGATTCTGAATATTGGAAATTAAATGAAGTATGAAACGCTGTTGTGCATGCTATATTGCTGTAAGGAATGACCACATTTCTTATTGAGGCACTTTAACAATCTCATTTTGACCTCTTTGTGTATCCATTTGTTGTTGAATTAAATTATTTATTTACAATTTTGCAGTGTTTGTTTCACATCTCATATCATACTGCTTTTCTTTGTTCCGTAATTTATAGAAACCATTTTATGTTTCTCTCATATTTCCTGTCATCTGTCCTTCAATCTCTTTTCATATGTATAGTTCTGTAGACCAGTTATTATCTTGGTCTGGATCTTCTCATCTGTCTCCCCTTG
The DNA here is from genome assembly GCF_054136105.1 of Typopeltis vanoorti. Lineage (NCBI taxonomy): Eukaryota > Metazoa > Arthropoda > Arachnida > Uropygi > Thelyphonidae > Typopeltis > Typopeltis vanoorti. The sequence continues at coordinate 68,778,840 of NC_143573.1, read as the reverse complement.
TCCTTAGAACCTAGGTGACCATATCTGTGCACAGCAGTATGGCCATTTTCTTATGAAAGCTTTGCAAAGTGGGAGAATAATATCTTTTCTTACATTTTAGTGTTCTTAAAAGTGCAGTGTGGCTGCTAACTATTAACAGCAAGTATTCAGTGAAGGTAGAGACTTGGAGATTGTACATTTCCTCATGGAATTAGTTTGTTCAACTTAGCCAGCAGAGATTCTGAATCAGGTACACTAGCAAACAAATTAAGCCAAAGAAGCTGATTTTTCATCAAGTTTTTGGTTTTGGCTTGGTTTTTATTTCAGTCCACAATAAATTTGGTTTCAGTTTACTATTTTTGGTTTTGGTTTTAGTTCACTATTTTGACTGAGTGCTGGGTGTTTTAACTTCTCTATGATGTTTAATGATGGTGTTCTGCATTTTTAATAGTGTAAAGAAGTTGACATTTGCAGTATTTTATTCATTTTGTGTAGCTATAAAATGGATACATCTCTAAGAAAGCATATGTACTCTTTCTCAGCAGTACAAAAAAATTATTTACTCTTTCTCAGTGCACATCCATGACTCCCCAAACCGACACCAATGAATGTGGTGTTGGTTTGGGGACTGTTAATGTGATTTTAAATAGGTTTAGATAGATAGGTATCTTTTCTCCTGACAGAAAAGGAAAATATGGGTGACAAAGGAAAACTACACTTACTCAAGATTGTTTACTAGTTAGGAAAAGCAAAATGAATCGAAGATTGTCTGCTGTAGACTTAAATAGAGACTTGGCAGCTAGTGGGATTAATGTTTCTGACATGTCAGCACATTAAAGATTGCTGGAAGCAGGAAGAACTGCCCACAGATCAAAAAAAAAAAAAAGAAAAAAGAACCAACTATTGACAAAGGCTAAGGCTGTGCAGAAAAAGTGGCTCCATTGGACAGAAGTGTACAAATATTGGACTGTTGAGAAGTGGAAGAAGGTCATTTTCTTAGATGAGAGCCATTTTTTGTCCAAGGAGAGCAAGTACCCTATGTTCACAAATCAGCGGCTGAGAAGACTTCTCCTGCCCACCTTCCACAAGCTCCTAAACACCCAACTAAAAAGATATTCTGGGATAGTTTTACATGTGACTGCCCAGGTTCACTTGTGCTCATTAACAGCATGATGAAAGGTGACCAATACATAAAAATATTGAAGAAAAGAGTGGTCCCACCCATCCAGAAATACAAAGAACTCATCTTCCAACAGGATCTCACTCTATGCTACACTTCAAAAAAGCGAAAGAGTTCCTCACAGAACATTCAGTTGCTTCAATGGACAGGTAACTCTTCTGACATTAACCCAATAGAAAATTTGTATGCCATAGTGAAAAAGAGACTTAGAAAATAAATTTGATACAAAGGATAACTTAATACAATCTATTATAAAAGTATGGTTTCGAGATGCAGAAATTAAAAAAGTGTGTTCTATGTTGGTATAGTCCATGCCTAAGAGAATTAATGAACTTATTATAAACAGAGTAGCACATATAAATTATTAGGTAAAGTTGGAGTTTAAAGTTTGTACTTATTTTCTTGTGAAATTAAAATTTTTCTTTAAATGTGAGTGTTTGGATTAATTTGTTCGCTACTGTATGTCTGTTATCACTTAACTAGCTTAGCATCATCAGTAACAACTGAATATCACCCTCTATTCAATCCTCAGTTTTATTAATTTATAAATAAAATAACAATGGATCATGTACCCCGGTAACCACAGTTCACTTTACTACTATTAGACTAATTACTATCATTCTCAAATACTTATTATTCGGCTACTCTTATCCATGTCACAAGTTTCTTTTACATATCCATCCCTTTGATTTTGTTTTGTATAACAAACTTGCATGAGGAATCCTGTCAGATGACTTGTCAAGATCAAGACATATCATGTAATATCTGTTCTCCTTATCTAACTGTTGTCACACCAATATTGTCATATAACTTGCATATAGGAGAGCATTATCCTGGAAGAGGAAAGTCGCTAGTATTGTGCCTCAGAGGTCTGTTTTAGGGCCACTGCTGTTTAACCTGTATGTTAATGATATTAGTGAAGTAAATAATAATATTTGGTTAACCGATCAAGTGTTGATCAATTTTATTAATTAACTGGACCAACTAGTTTCGCCACACTTATCTGTTGGCTTCTTCAGGGCACTTACATATAGGTTTAAACACTCTCACAATTATGCGTAACTGCAAAACTGACAAGAATAAAAACTGACATCAGTTTTGCAGTTACGCATAATTGTGAGAGTGTTTAAACCTATATGTAAGTGCCCTGAAGAAGCCAACAGATAAGTGTGGCAAAACTAGTTGGTCCAATTAATTAATAAAATTGATCAACACTTGATTGGTTAACTAAATATTATTATTTACTAATTTATGATCAAGAAAACAACCTTCATGATATTAGTGAAGATTTGGTTGGGGATATTCAGTTGTTTGCAGATGATGCAAAGATGGGATAAACTATGAAGAGTACAGCAGATGCTGTGGCCTTACAAGAGGTCTTGAACAGATTGAATGAATGAGTTGAACTAGCATCCCCCCACTCCAGGAGTTGGGGGGGGATGCTAGTTCAATGTTGCAAAATGTAAGGTTTTAAAATTTGGGAAACAAAAATGTGATGTAAAATTTATGCTTGGTGGAGATATATTGCTAAGAGGTGTAGGAAATAAGAGATCATGGGGTGATGGTGGATAAGGATCTAAAATTTAGTGGACACATTGCCAAAATTATAAAGACAACACAAGAAATTCTGGAAATGATGCAGAGAACACTGAATTGTAGAAGTAAGGAAATTCTTGTTCCATTATATAAGGCTCTGATTGGACCGCACATGGACTACACAGATTTGGTCACCTGATTTTCAAAAGGACGAAGAGATCTTGGAAAGGGTCCAGAGGCGACTAGTTTCTGATCTATGAAATGTCGAATATGAGGAAATGCTGAAAAGATGCAGTCTGCAGAGTCTAGCAGATAGGAGGAAGAGGTATGATATGATAGAGACCTATAAGTTAGTAAGGAGGTTGTTATAGGATCAATGTTGAAGAGGTTTTACAAAAAACGGTAGGAGATCAGGGGAGAACAAGGTAGTGAGAAGCAGCTTTTTTTGCATGCAAAGTTGTGAATGATTGGAATGCCTTGTCTGAGAGTGTGGCATCTGCAGAGAATTTGAGTGTGCTTAAGACATGGTATGATGAGCTGTCTGTATGACAAAAGTACCTCCTAGAGGAGTTTTTGACTGCATGGTGTCTTAGGGTAATAATAATAATAGTAGTAAATAACTGAGTTGTTAAATGATAATATCAATATGATACACAGTCAGAGAAAGCTCAGAGAAAGAAATATATTTTATTTTTATTTATATTGCTCTCACCCATGAAAGGAATATAGCAATATCCTATTATTATCAATTTTATATATTTTTTTTTGTATTTTTAATTATGTTTTGCACAGTCCGGACACTGTGCTCTAGACAAACATGAAGTTTTTCAAGCCACTTCAGGCCTCTAATAAGTGAGAAGTGGTCTCACATCGAGGGGTAAAATTCATCTCCCACCTAAAGACAATCACATACATTCATGCCCACAGTGGTATTCAAACATGCAGTCTGTTCGTTGGAGAGTGGGTATGCTAACCAACCACACTGGCAAATTGTGATAAATAAGCATGATTCAAATACAGAAGTCAGATTGGATTAGATATCATCAACAGTACTGAAAGAATGTGCATGAGAGTTAGCAATACCTGTAATCTGGCTATTCAACTTGAGTCTCATGAGTAGCAAGATAATTCCAATATATATGGGTGATGCAGTATATGATTCACCAATCAGCATCTCCGAAATGGTTATCAAAGTTTTGGGAACCGCATCCAGAAGTGTGAATACAACACTAGAATCCTCATAGAGGACAGCATAGAGGTTTGTTAAAAGTAGGTCTCACTTTAGCAATCTGCTCATGGTCAGATAGCCAATCTCCAATCCAATGCATTAATCTAATATTTAACTCAATATTTAATATAATATTTAACTCAATATAATATTAACTAAATATACTACTGTGTATCCCTCCTCCTCTGTCCAATGAAGCCATCACCTTATTGTAATAAGTAAATAGATTACTAAAGCATGATTTCCCTTTAGCAAATCCATGCTGTCTATCAAAGATAATACCATTGTTGCCAACCCAATTCTGGATCCTGTTTCTCACCAGCCTTTCCAGACTTTAACCACTATAATGGACACACAGATTGGTGTATAGTTCTATCACTTCCCTTATGAAGTGGCACAATATTGCCTTCCTTCCCAATGGAACTCAATCCAATGCAAGGCATATTAAGCAAATATGTCAAGGCAGATGCCAACTCCCTGTCACATTTCTTCAAAATACGTGGTGATATATTATCAAGTTTGCTCAATTCCCCTTATACCTCTTGTTCACTTACAGTCTATTTCTAGTTGAAATTATGCCATTTCCCTGCCATCTGCATTTATATTCTTTTGTTGTCATTCTTATTTGCTATATAGCAGTAAAATTTCATGAATTTCCTGTAGCCTATTTGACTCGGTTATTTTAATAATCTGATTTTGCCTTCCTCACCTTAGCCATCACTCTCCTGGCCTACTCTGAGATCATGCAGGTTATCTTATTGTGAAAAGAACTAACCTCTTGGAGAAAGTTTTTACTTTGTTATAAAGTACATTATGCTAGACAAAAAATTATATCCTTGTTTTAATCTATGCACATGTATAAGCAAACAGAAGTTTGCATGTGAAGTATCTTTAAAACTAGGCCACTTGTATAATAGGAGCTGTTGACTTCAGTCAGTTGCCTCAGCATCCCATAATGCACAGTGCATTTCCTTTCAGACAGGTTTTGCCTTTATTTAGATCTCATTAGTGGGATCCACTCATTGAGATATTGAGAGTTAAATCAATGCAGAAGCCATATATTTTCTATGTACAAGAAACAAAATGGTATATCACCTTATTATTAAAATATCATAGAAAGATTTAAAAAGTTTTAAATTTTTTGACAAATTTAAAAAGAAATTCTATTATTATTTTCTTGATCTATATAGAGTCACATGACCTGTCATGGGAGTACATTGCTAGTCAGTACAAAATTTATCGTCTCACTTCTTAAACTCATCCACCATTTGCACTTTCACTACCTTCTCAGGCAATGCATCCCATGCTCTTACCACAAAAACGTACTTCTTACCCTTTTACTCACTATTTCTTTTTGAACTTTACAATGTTTCAAAAAGAAATAGACTGAAGAGAACATCCAGAGCATTCAACCAGGGATGCTCTGGATGTTCTCTCTCCCACCTCTCCGATAACTACCATACTCAGTATTCGGAATACCTCCTATTCATTCACTTCTAACACTTCTCCATTCCTTATCTCTTTATGAATAAAGCCTGGTGTACCAGCATGGAACAATAATAAAGTGATAATTAAATATCTCTACAATATTATTTGCATTAGTCACCCAAGTCCCATCTTCATCCTTGATTGTAATCTAGCAACGATAATTTTTCTTTCTACTCATCACATCACAAAAAACTCATTGGGATTCTTCTTGGATTGCAGGTCTAGTTTCCTCACATATTCTAATTTTTTAATCCTTACAATACTAGTTACTTTTCTAGTCCGAATCTTATATTTCATGTGCAACTGTTCTCTACATTCTCTTTATACGTCTGTTGTAACCTCTTTTTAATCTGTAGTTCCTTTTTTATTTTTCTTATCATCCATTTGACTCCAAATCACTTTATCTGCTCTACTGGAGGCATACAATTTGCCATTTCTGTAAACAGTTGTTTCTTAATATCTCCCACGCACTACTGATCTCTCTTTCTTCAAATTTTTTCATCCACTGTACTGCTACAATCTGGTTTCTAAGAGTATAATAGTTGCCTGCCTAATAATTTCACATAAATTCCTTCTACCTTGATACGTCTATATTTCTATCCTCCAAATTAGGACTGCATGGTCATTCTCACCAACCGGGGACAAAGTTTGAACAAACTCAAAACTCTCGATTCTTGTGTTCCCTCCACCACATGCCGCCTAAGACAATTGTCCATCAAGAAATCCAAAAATTCAGTTCCCTTAGTAATGCTTGCTGTCTCCTCTACTCAGTTTATATTGTTATAGTTGAAGGCTTTCATAATGACCACTCACTTTGCACTTGCCAAACTAATTGAGAGAACGAATGAAAGTAGAAATGGCGTGATGCAGAAATCGCAAGTAAAAAAAATCGAAAGAATGAATGATAGCGAAAAGAGAATGACTGATGGCGAAAGTTGGACGCATGTTGGAACGAAAGTACTGAACCAACGAAAGATGAATGACAGTAAAAGTGAGAAGAATGATAGCAAAAGTTGGACGCATGTTAGTCCGAAAGTACGGAAACAAAGAAAGATATGTGAGAGTGAAAGTGAGAAGAATGATAGTGAAAGTTGGACGTATGTTGGACCGAAAGTACGGAAACAAAGAAGGATGAATGAGAGGGAAAGTGAGAAGAGGGGGTCGAGAGTTAGAAAGTTAGAAAGATTTAATGATAGAGTGAATGTGTCGTGAGGTTCGGAAGGTGAATTGGATTGGATGAAGCAAGAAATGAAATGGATGCGGAATGAAATTAAGAGAATTCAGGTCAAAACTATTAAAATAAATCATGATGGCATGAAAGAGTTAACAAAAGATGAGCGAGTGGCGTTGTATGGCGACTCCATTATTAAAGGTGTGCTAGAGGATAAAATGCACAATGTATGTTTTCCAGGTGGTAAAATGAGTAGAGTGATTGAGGCATTGAATATGAGGCGGGAACGAGCAAAAGAGTTAATTGTATTAATTGGTACAAATGATTTGAGAGAGAACAAAGAGCATGTCAAAATGAATGTCAGGAGACTGATTGGAAAGATAAAGGAGAATAGTGTGACAGGAAGGGTGGTCAGTGCGTTGCCTAGGTATGATTGTGGTGAAATGAGGCGGAGAGCAAGGATTATGAATGATATTCTGGCTGAAATGTGTGAGGAGATGGGAGTACAGTTTGTTAATGTGTGGAATGAGTTTGAGGGACGAAGTGAGCTGTATGGGAGCGATGGACTGCATTTGAGTGGTTATGGTGTGAGTCGCTTGGAGAGACTGCTGCTGGAAAGTGGAGAAGTGAATAGAGAGAATGAATCAGATCGAGAGGGGAGTGATGTGGAAGAGCAGGAGAGTAAGACAGGAGAGATTGAAGGAGTGGAAATGAATGGGGAAGTGAGTGGTATGAGTATAGAAAATGAGAGAATGGGTGTGCAAGAGGAGCAGGGAAACGGGGAGGCTCAGGGTGGACAGGGATACACAGCGTGAGAAAGGTGGATGCTCCAAGAGGAGGTGAGAGCATGTGTAGGCAGGAAAGTGATGGGATGATCAGGGATCAAAAGGAAACAGATGGAATTGCAAAGGGTTGTAAAATGAAGAAGCAGAAAGGGAAATGGCCCCAGTCCAGCATGGAGAGATCACATCGAGTGAGTGGTATCAGTGGAACTAGCTGTAGATCCAGAAATGAGTTGTTGTGGTTGTATACCAATGCTAGAAGTGTAAGAAACAAGGCGGATGAAATGGTTGCACTAATTGCGTCTGTGCACCCAGAGATTGTCGGAATAAGTGAGACATGGTTAGATGAGGATGACATCCTGACAGGAATAGAGATGGAAAGGTATGATGTGTTTCGTGAGGATAGAAGGGGTAAAAAGGGGAGGGGGAGTGCTATTGATGATAGAGAAAGAGTTATGTCCATACAAGGTAGAGATGCAAGAGGGAAATGGGGCCAGTGGTTTTGAGGCAGTATGGTGTGAGATAGAGGTGAATAGAATCAAATACTTGGTGGGATGTTGTTATAGACCTGGTAATGTGGATGGTGGTGATAGTGAAATGTATAGTCAAATAAGCCAAGCAAATAAGAAAAGGGTGATCGTTATGGGTGATTTTAATTATGGCAATATAGACTGGAATGAAGAGATAGCAACTGGAATTAAAGAAAATGAGTTTCTTGAGTTGTTGAGGGATAACTACCTCAGACAGTATGTAACAGAGGGCACAAGAGGATTAAGGGTCTTGGATTTGGTCATCTCATCGGAGGATGTAATTATCAATGAGGTATCAAATCATCCACCAATTGGTGAAAGTGACCATGAGGTGATTACTTGGGTGGTTGCCAGCAGTGCAAGGACCCCTGTGAAAAAAGGGTATATGTGGAACTACATGGGGGGTGATTATGAAGAGCTCAGGAGACAGCTTGCAGGTGTAGCATGGAATGAGGAATTAGCTGGAAAAGAGATCAATGCAGCTTGGGGGATTTTCAAAAAATATTTAGTGGATGCAATGTCTAAATGTATACCACGGGTGAGAAGGTTAAATAAGGTAGGTGTGAGATGGATGAATAAAGAGATTAAGCATGCAATAGAGAGAAAAAGGGCATTGTGGAGGCAGCATAAGAGAAGTGGAAGTAACCAATTTCATGAAGTCTACAAAGACCAGGCAAGGAGGGTGACTTGGTTGGTGAGAGTAGCTAAAGAGAGGTATGAACAGCAGTTAGCTAATGAAGCTAAAAAGAATCCTAGGGAGTTCTTTTGATATGTAGCCAGCAAAAGAAAGAATGATTATGGAAGGATGACATTGATTGGAGGAAATGGTATAAAGACAGCTGTTGCAGAATGTGTGGTGGAGATACTTAATGAGCAGTTCATAAAGATCTTTCAATCTTGTGAATGTGACTTCATGGAGAGATTAAGAGCAGTTGATGATGGGGAGGAGAGACTGACTGTAAGTGAGCAAGAGGTGTTTGGGGAGTTGAGTAAACTAGATGTAAATAAGGCTGTGGGACTTGATAATATATCACCGCGTATTCTGAAGGAATGTGCCAGAGAGTTGACACCTGCCTTGACATATTTTTTTAATACGAGTCTTGCACTTGGTCAAGTCCCTGAAGAGTGGAAGGAGGGCAAGATTGTGCCACTTCATAAAGGAGGTGATCGAACTCAAGCATAAAACTATAGGCCTATCTGTGTGTCAGGTGTTGTGGTTAAGTTGTTGGAGAAGCTTGTGAGAACTAGGATCCAGAGTTGGGTTGACAACAATGGTATAATCTCTGATGGACAGCATGGATTTGCTAAAGGGAGGTCGTGTTTTAGTAATCTACTTACTTATTACAATAAAGTGACTACTTCCTTGGACAGAGGAGAAGGATACACAGTAATATACTTGGATTTTGCAAAAGCTTTTGATAGAGTACCTCATGATAAGTTGACAGTCAAACTAGAGCAGATGGGGTTGGATATTAGATTAGTGCATTGGATTGGAGACTGGCTATCTGATAGGTATCAACAAGTTGTGTATGGGGGTGCAATATCCAGGAAAAGGAAAGTCACTAGTGGAGTGCCTCAGGGATCTGTTTTAGGGCCATTACTATTTAACTTGTATATTAATGATATTGGCAAAGATTTGGATGGAGATATTCAGTTGTTTGCAGATGATGCATAGTTGGGACGAACCATAAAGAGTAGTGAAGATGTTGTGGCCTTGCAAGAAGACTTGAATATAAATTGAGTGATTGGGCAAGCAAATGGGGATGTGAGTTCAATGTTGCAAAATGTAAGGTTTTAAAATTTGGAAAACAAAGATGGGATGCAGAATTTATGCTTGGTGAGAATATATTGTTGGAAGTAGAGGAAATAAGAGATCTGGAGTGATAGTGGATAAGGATCTAAAATTTAGGGGACACATCGCCAAAATTGTGAAGACAACACAAAGACTTCTGGGAATGATGAGGAGGACACTGACGTGTAGAAGTAGGGAGATTCTTGTTCCATTGTATAAGGCTTTGATTAGGCCACACATGGACTATTGTGCCCAGATTTGGTCACCTGGTTTTCAGAAGGATGAAGAGATGTTGGAAAGGGTCCAAAGGCGACTGACTAAGGTAGTTTCTGACCTCTGGAATGTCGAGTATGAGGAAAGATTGAAAAGATGTAATTTGCAGAGTCTAGTGGAGTGAAGGAAGAGGGGAGATATGATAGAGACCTACAAGTTGGTAAGGGGTTGTTATAGGATCAATGGTGGAGAAGTTCTACAGAGAATAGTGGGAGATCAGGGGAGAACCAGAGGTCATCCCTGGAAACTGTATAAAGAGGGTGTGGGTAGGGGAGTGAGAGGCAGGTTTTTTTTGTACAGAGTTGTGAATGATTGGAATGCCTTGCCTGAGAGTGTGGTGTCTGCAGGGAGTTTGAATGTGTTTAAGACCCGGTATGATGAGATGTGTGTGAGATAAAAGGACCTCCTAGATGAGTCTTTGACTCCATGAGGTCTTGTTTAATAATAATAATAATAATAATAATTTGTCTATGTATTTCCTGCTCATCACCATCTATATTCCCTGCTCTATTGCAACATTCCATTAAATAATGGGGGTTGATGATTGATAGAAACCTGAAATTTAGGAGACATATTTTAAAGGTGGTGAAGGTAACACAGAGGATTGCTGCAATAATGTGAAGGACACTGACCTGCAGAGATAAAAGAGTTATCATTCTGTTGTATGAGACTATGATCAGACCACACTTAGACTACTGTTCTGAGATTTGGTCCCCAGGATTTGAAGGGGATACATTAACTGTGGAAAGGGTACAAAGGAGAATAACGAAGATGGTTTCAGGACTGTGCAATGTTAGTTATGAGGATCGGCTGAGGGAATGTGGACTGCAGAGTTTGGTGGATAGAAGAAGGAGAGGTGATATGATTGAGACTTTTAAACTGTTGAGAGGTGGTTACAGGGTTGAGACTGGGGGGGGGGGTTCTTTAGCTTGGTTGAACAGCAGGAAGGAGTGATGACAAGGTGCCATCCCTGGAAGTTACGAAAGGAAACTGTGAGCAAGAGAGTGAGGAATGGTTTCTTTGCATGGAGGGTGGTTGAACCATGGAATGCATTACCTGATAGAGTGGTGAGAGCGAGAATGGTCAATGAGTTTAAGGAGTGGTATGATAGACTTTGTGTTTCCTAGAAGGGACCTCCCGTGATGAGTCTTGATAGGCTTTGTGTTTCTCAGGAAGGACCTCCCATGATGAGTCTTTTGACTCCATGGAGGCCTGAATAATAATAATAATAAACATCTGTCTCACACTAGTGTTATTTTCAATGTGATTCTTCCACCCTGAAAGGGCACAATTCATCTCTTATGAGTAACACTCCACCATGCATACTTTTCCTATTCTACCAAAGCATGCTATACATTCTATTTCCTATCCCTTTTGTCACATCCTCTTTAGTTAACCAAGTTTCTCTAATATCAACAGTCTTTAGAGAGATCGTCAGTCAATGCCACAGACTCACTCCCTTTCCAGTATCCTTATAATCTTAGTCCCATTATACTCCACCTGACTCTGTAATATAGAGTACACCCTCTCGTTTCTCAAGCAGATATCCTCACATTAGGCTATCCCTGTCCATTCTACTACCCTTGCAATAATCCCTGATCTGACACACTTTTGCCCAGAAAACAACACTATCTTCAAATGCCTGCATTCTTTGCATTTCAAACGTAATCCATTTCTGGTATACCCCTCTCTACTCCATATTATCATACTGAATCAATGTACTGACTATCATTCTTCTGATGCATTTCTGCTGCACTACTCCTAACATTATCTATTATACATTTTCAACTCTCTTCATTGCCATACTCTCTATCTACTGCTAAACATAAAGATTGAAATGCCTTATGTTTTCCAATACTTTCTGCTGCTTACATTTCATGCATGTATACATATTCTTGTTTTCCACCAGCCACATTTTAAAACCACAGGATGTGTACATGCTGCATGCATTTGCAAGCTACAAAATTATTAACTATGTTATGAATAACATAGTCTGTAAATGGTGCACAACATCATGTTAGATTTGGCATTCACCAAGTAAAATATGATGGATAAAATACAGAGATATCTTAACAAACCACTCCACTCATATAAAAAAATGGTCAATTTCAATAGTGCAAACTTACAAACCAGTATTGATAACAAAATATTCTTAATAAATAACTTAAGGAAATTACAACGTACAATAGAATATGCATTAAAATAAATTTTAATACCCTTCCAATATTTCGGCAATGTCGTGTTGCCATTTTCACAGGAACTTAAAATAAGACACGTGAACACAAGCACGACACAGTAAATGAGGACGAAGCAGGAAGCTATTCTTTCTCCTAAAAGTCATGATGGTGCCCCCCCAAGAATGTTGGTATTCTTGGCCGATTGGGCTGAAGGTATTCATCATTTCACTGAACAATATTTTTTCCAAGCATCTGACACCAAAACCAATGCAATTTATCTTTGCATATACGAATTGTTTTGCCATCAGTCATCCCATACATATTGCATACCATATCTCCTAAACAATCTACTCATTTGTAATTGCATTCCTGCTTCTCAAATCATTCTCTCCTGTCATATTGTGCCAACAAACTTGCAATCATAACTCTTTTACTCTTCTTTTTTTGCCTCACTAAACAGTTTTTATATTTTCTCTCATGTCATATTATATCCTTTGAAATCATTTGTTGACAAATGGAATCATCTCATCCGCTCATTCTGCTTACTTACATATTGTTTTCATCATGTCCATTCCAGGAAAGGAGGCTTTCATTGGTTACTTATCCAATACTTCACTGATCATAGAATCACCATATATTACTGTATCCTTTTACATTCATTTATGCTTTCTGAGTCTTCCTTTATTTTTGTACATATTATCATTATTATTATTATTATTATTTGACACCTCCAGGGACTCATCGAGGGAGGGCACCTGCTCTACAACTTCATCTCCACCATTCAATCACCAATTGATTGCAACTACACCAACGCCATCTACTGCTGACCACCACTGGTATTTCCACAGACAATCACAAACATCCATGCCCATTGAAACATCGAAACCTGTGAGATTCAAACTGGTAGCCTTTTGGGTGGAGAGCAGATATACTATCCACTCTGCCAACCAGGATGGCCTTTTCTTTTTTATGTTATCTTTTTATCTTTTCTTTTGTATGTTTCCCATTTGCAGAGTGCTTTTCAGGACCAGTTTCCACCTGATATTGTGAAGCACTTGTTGAAATTTTGAAATGATTTCCAAAATGGTGCCACTTCCAATTTTTATATATATCATTCTTCTTCTTCTTCTTGCACTCTCTTTTAAATCTTTTAAAACTGCTAATACCATCTTGCATTCAAGAAGTATCTCCATTCTTACTCACTTTCCACCTAGTACTCATCACTTCTTTTGTTCCCATATTTGATGATTCACTTGTCTTCAACATTTCATGCTCTTCTGCATGCTTAATCAACTTGCATTTCTAATATTTCTTCAACCATTATCACTTTGTCTCATAAACTTAACACATTTGCCAATGAATACATTCCACACTACATTACATTACACAAAACTTTTCATATCAAATCTAAACAGAGGACTCACTTCCTTCATTGTTATACTGCACACACATACAAGAACACTTATTCACTCCAATGTGAATAAGTGACTAAAGTGAAATAATTGTAAAATGTATATAAATCATTGACAGCTTGCTGAAATAGACTGTCAGAATGAGAGTGAGTGAGTGTGTAAAGTTTTGAAATTTAGCTGCAGAAATAGGATACAGAGTTAAAGGAGACAGAAGAAGTAAGGGTCTGCTGGATGATGGTGGACAAAAAAGGACCTGAAACTGAGGACCCACATTGTTAGAATTTTGAGGAATTGTATAATGGATTCTAGCATTGTGGCATCTGATGAGAGAGACATTGAGAAAGACTTATATATATATATATATACACGAAGTCGGGTCTTTTTTTATGCAGTAGATACATTCCACAGAAAACCGCATATAAAAAATCGCACAAAAAAGGCCTAACTTATGTTGAAAAATCAGGGATACATTCCATCATTTTCTAAAACTGCATAAAACTGACGCAATGCAGTGGTGCACCCAGAGGAGGGGGGGGCCAAGGGGCCCGAGCACCCCCCAAAGAAAAGGAAAAAACACTAGAAAATTTTCTAAAAATCTTTTCCTAATTTAAATTCATTTTTTTTATTTATGTTGTGTCGTGTCTTCTATTTCTATACTATTTATGAATTAGCGATCACTGCAGATGCTTAGTCATAGGTCGTATGCGATGCGTAGTGTGCATTCACAAATCGTCTACTCAACTCGGCCTCCCCCCCCCCAAAAAAAGGTTAAATCCTGAGTGCTCGGCCCCCTCCAAGATTAAATCCTGAGTGCACCATCGACTCAATGAATTAAAATAAACCTAAAATATCATAAAAAAGTTTATGAAAATTGAGGAAAATAAGAATGCCTAACTTGGTTTTAAAGCTTTATTCATTTAATTTTATTGAAAAGTAACTTTTTTTTTTTTTTTTAATATTTTGTCATCAGAATTATCACCACCATTAGACAATATTTGGAAACATTTGCGAACTGGTGCAAAATCACTTTCCTCACCAGAAGAGTTAGTCAGCGCATCAGATCTGTATGGTAAAGGTAATGGTTCTTCACAAACAGAATTAGCTTCACCCTCGTTCTGTGCTGATTTTTTTCTTCTGACAATGTAATCAGTGATTAAACTTTGCGATGATGATTTCACTACTTTTTTATACAGCTCGCGATATCCAGACATACAATTCTTCAGCTCATGTTGGAATTTAAAGGCTTGTTCAGAATTTGTGTCATTAACAAGAAAATGATTTTTTAATTAATTGCACAGTTCAAGACCTTCTCGAATTATATTTGCAGTGAGGGGGGGGACAGGTTTTTTTCTGCTTCACTATCGTTTTCTGAATCTTCGATGATATTTTAAAGTTAATCAATATCCAATAATATCATAATCACTTAAAGCATTTTCCACAAGCAATTCGTCTACATCATTCTGGCTAAATGTATCAAAACCTTCTCCACCAATTTCATGTGCCAGTGTAATGATTTCAGCTGATAATGTAGATGTTTGCAATACATCCAGGCCAAGCTGCTTTCCAGCAAGCATTTAAAGTTTGTGGTCTTATTTCAGTGATAGCAGATACAACATGATTTAAGCAGTCCAAAATAGAACATTTTTTCTAAATGTCAATTACTGTTATTGATTCATTTTCTAATTTATCCAATATAAATTGAAAAGTGTGCTTAACGTAATATTTTTTAAAAATAGTAACTATGCCTTGATCTAATGGCTGAATAATGCTTGTTGTATTGGGTGGAAAAAAAAACCACTACCTGTACATTTGGATGTTCTAAATGCAGATGACTTGGTGCATTGTCAACAATTAATAAAACTTTAAAATCAAGAGCTTTTTTTGCTTCATATATGTTTCCACTTCTGGTACAAAGCAATTATTGAACCATTCAGTAAATACAGCAGGCCTTTGTATTAGCCATCCAATGTACCAGCAGCTGTTTGAGATCTTTGCCTTTTAGAGCACGTGGTCTTAGAAATCGATTTACTATGAGGGGTTTCAACATTAGATCTCCTGATGCATTGCTTCAAAGTAACAACGTTACTCGATCTTTGCTTACTTTAAACCCACTTGCTTTTTTCTCAGACTTTGCGATGTAAGTTCGACTAGGCATTTTCTTCCAAAACAATCCTGTTTCATCAGTGTTAAACACTTGATCAGGACAATATACACCATCTTTAATAATTTTGGCTAACTTCTCTTGAAAATTTTTGGTTGCTTCATCTGTTGCTGCAACCTCACCTGTAATCTTCATGTTATAAAGTGCATTCCTTTTTAAAAACTTGGTTAACCATCCTTTGCTAGAAAAAAATTCTTTATCAGCCTGGGAAGTAGATGGCTCCAATTGCTTCATCTGTTCATATAACCGAAGATCTTTTTGTTTAATTAAATAACCACTTATAGGAATTCCCCTTTGAGTTGATTCTTCAATCCAAATTACGAGCGCTCGTTCAGTGTTTTCTAATAAAGCATCTCTTGAGTACGATGATAATTTGACACTTAGTTTTGTGCCAGAAATGACAGATTTTCTTATTGCGACTTCATTCTTTTTAATTGCTCTTATAGTAGATTCGCCTAAATTAAAATGTTTACCAATCACCGTAGATCCATCTCCTTTTACTAAGCGATCTAAAATTGCAATTTTCATTTCTAAAGAAAAGCAATTTCTTTGGAGCTTTTTTCCTCCATTGGGCCAAATTTAATTAATTATTAATTTATAATTAATGATCAATTATTAATTAATAATAAAAATCGACTAAATTAACAATTAATTATTAATGAATACATTACAAAATAACCAAGGTTCTATGAAAATTTCAGGATTTGTGAAGTGTTTCCATCGTAGGAAAAGTTTGGGAAATGCTGGATTACCCTATTATTGGAATGGATTCTCCTTCTGTTGACATGCGCAGAAGTGTTGAAAGGTCTCGTATCTGTGGGCTTGCTCCGCATAACTTCAAATCTGCATAAAAAAGATCCACATAAAAAGAGACCTGAGTGTGTGTATATATATATATATATATGTAAGTTATGGCTCCCTTGTATAAGTTCTTGATCTGGTCATATATGCAGTGCTGTTTTCTCATCTGGTTTCAAGAGGGATGAGGATATATTAAAACGTATCCAGAGGTGATTGAGCGAAGTGGTTTCCAGTCACTGGAATGTTCAGGTATAAGCACAAATTGTAGGTATGCTATTTGTAGAACCTGGTGGAACAGAGAGACGGAGTGATATGATTGAGACATACAAATTGGTGTAGTGTTTTTATCACATACATTTTCCGTATAATGTAGGGTGACAGGGATAGAATAAGAGGCCATCACTGGAAATTGTGTAAGAAGAGTGAAGAGTTGGTATTTTGTGTAAAGAGAAATTGGTGAGTGGAATGTATTGCTTGAGTGTAAGGAGTGTGAAAGCAGTGAATGAGTTGCAAAGTTAGCTTGGACAATCAGCTTTATGTAAAAATGGAAGAAGTTATTGTGTTATTCCCCCCCCCCCTTTCAAATTTATATGTGGAATTTTCTCTTTCTCCTCACCTGCAAACTCAGGATATTTTGTTTGGCAAGGAAAATTCTACAAACAAATAGAGCCGACAGCCATTGGTTCTCCACTCTCCTCACCCTTGGCCAACTTTTATATGGAGACTTTTTGAAGAGAAAGCCTTAAACTCTGCCCCACAAAAACCAACTATTTGGCTTTGCTATGTTGATGATGTGTTCGCTATTTGGCCACATGGCTCTGATGCACTCCTCTCCTTCCTAACACACTTAAACAACCAACACCCCAGAATCAAATTCACCCTGGAAGAAGGAAAAAACAACTGCCTTCCTTTCTTAGACACACTAGTCACCCACCAGCCTGATGGAATCTTGGTTTTCTCAGTCTATAGAAAAACCACCCATACAGGCAGATACATTCACCAACAATATGGAGTCATTAAGACACTACACAACAGGGCTAAGATTATCTGTTCAAATGACAATGCCCTAACCACAGGACTAAACCGCATTCTCAACACTTTCTCAGCCAATGGCTATCTCCCCCCCCCAAAAAAAATCCAAAAAATATTGAAACCAGTAAACCACAACCCCCCCCCCCCCCTCACAACAAGGATTACACTAAATCCATCACCATACCCTCTATCCAAGGCACCTCAGAAAAAATTATAATAATCCTAAAAAAACATGACTTAACTTCTTGTTATAGACCATATAAAAAATTGGCATCCCTTATCTGCTCTACTAAAGACCAACTCCCCCCCCCCCCCCTAGACCTACCTGGTGTATACCAGGTCCCTTGCAGCTGTAAGCTGTCCTACTTTGGCCAAACAGACAGGACAGCAAATATCAGAATTTCAGAACACAAGGACTACATATGGTTTCACCAATACAGCCACTCTGGTCTTGCTGACCATGTGCTGGATACCTGCCATAGGATACGGTGGAAGAAAGCCATGATAATACACTGTAGTAAATACAAATATGAAAGGCTTTTCATGGAATCAGCTTCAGCCCTAAGAAACAATCCAAACCTCAACAAATTTGGTTGCATGAGAGTGCCTCAAATTTGGGAAACCTACATCAGAAGACCTTCAGCCCAATTGCCCAAGAATACCAACATTGACTGCTAGGGGGAACCATCAGGACTTTAGGAGAATTAATAGCTTCCTGCTTCTTCCTCACTTACTGTTTGTCGTGCCTGCATGCACATGTCTTGTTCTTAAGTTTCTTGAAAATGGCAACGTGACGTTGCCGAAATATTGAAGTATATTAAAATTTATTTTAATGTATATCCTAGTTGGTGTTGTAATTTCCTTAAATTATTTAGTAAAAAACTGCAAACTTAAGTCCTGTTGAAATGTAGAGATCATGCCTTTACCCTACCCTTTGGCCATCTGGCTCTTCTCCCCCCCCACACACATCCTCTCTGATTTCCATTGCTTGTCATATATATATATATGTGTGTGTGTGTGTGTGTGTGTGCATGTGTGTGTTGACATATGTGTAATAATTCATGCTTTTCTTTCAGCATCTCGTCCTTGTGCAGGAAGTGAATTTCGATGTGCTGATGGAAGCTGCATATCCTCAACATGGAGATGTGACCATGATGTTGACTGTCAAGATGGTTCAGATGAAGAAGAATGCAGTAAGCATAAATAAATTACTTGAAAATGTGATTGTGTACATTTAAAGATATCCCTTAAAGGTATCATTAAAGATATACAGTAATATTTCATACTATATGTACTCATTCCATCAGTTACCCAGTAAACATTTTCAATGGTGTTTTGTTTTTTTAAACAAATATAGTTGAAAAAACAAATATCTGGTGTATCCAGCTGAATACTAGTCCCTATCATAAAAATGTACAACTGCTAAAAAATATGATATTGTAATACAAGAAAGAAAAGTTATTTTACTATGAAATGTTATGATATTGTTTTCTTAAAATTTCATAAAGGTAATGAAATTTACTCTCCTTGTAATGCTCTTATATTAAATATTAAGTATTAAAACCAAACAGCTTGTTGATAAGTCTGTAAAAAAAATGTGTTTTACAGTCTGTCAATAACCTTGCTGCATCACTGAAAAGAATGATACTGCTTCTTCCCCTACCCCCACCACACACACACACACACACACACACACACACACACACACACACACACACACACACACACTCTGAACCATATATGGTATTTCCATATTCAAAATTTCCATAGCTGTTGCAGTAATTAATGCTAAAGTATGTGAAACTGAAATGCAAATAAATAATTTATTGACTAAAAAATCATGCATTATTTAGTCATTTTTAAAACATTGATCTTACTTATAAGCACATCGCTATGCTATTGTGTGTGGAGTGGTGAGATTGAAAAAAAACGTTTATTGAAGTTGTTCTTAAAGAGGTTCAGATTGTAGTTATTTGGGAGTATTTTGTGAGGAAGGCTTTTCCAGAACACAGAGGTAAATGGGATAAAAAAGGAAGAGGAGTAACAGGTTTCTTGTATTTGCAGTTATACTTAAATAGGATACTGGATAACTGCTCCAGTGAATTAGTAATCATCAATCACTTCACCATGTTCTGAAGAGTTTATAAGGGAAAGATCATGTTCATGGATGATCCCTCCTTTACAGACTCACTGCATCTGTGAGATAGAGGTTTAAGTGAGCTTGAAGTGGAGGAATCATCTTTCATCTGAATTACGCTCCTCTGGACAGCATCAAGAATTTTTAAGGGAGGTTTTAGGCACACCTTCCCAAATGTATTAGCAGTGTTCTTAGGATACATAGATTTGGATAGAGTTAGTTGTTGGGTGGGAGGGGGGTAAAAAATAGCGTCTTGAGCTGATGAGAACACCTATACTCTTTTTCAGGTTATCTTGGAAGTAGCGGAATAAGCTACATTTCCGGCCTTTCTTTCTATTCGTACTATAGACATACAATGCATGAAATAGTTCCTTAAATTTTTTATGTTATCACATCATGTGGTTCTTTGTGTATAATTATTTTACTATTTTCTTACTTGCCGATACTAGAATTATGTTTCGTACCATTAAACTGTTACAGGGAACTTATTTATGGAATCTCCGCCATGTTTAGGGTAAAATCAGTGGTCAGCAGAGACCATGTGATAGATAATTGCATTTTCCAAAAATTTGTTGTCTTTTTCTATTTCCATAGTAAATTTAATTCATAGATGTGTTTCTTCATTATGGAGCCAGACAGCAAAAAATATCATCTATATAGCAAACCCAAAATGAAGGCTGAGGGTGTATAGATAAGAACAGGATGCCTTATAAATGTTTTAATTAAAAGTTGAAGGTAGCAGGGAAGAGTGGACTTCCTATAGCAATTTGTTCATCTTGACTACTATAAATCTTATTTTTATAAAGAAAATATCTGGAGTGAAAAACAAAGATAATTTCACTATATCCTGTGAAAAGGCTTGTGAAAGCAGATGTAATGTATCCTCTAGAAATACATTTCTAAAGAGAGATTCTATATCAAAACTATCCATTAAATTAGTGGGTTGGAGGGAAACATTTTTCACTTTAGAAAATTTGAATTTTTTTTTTTTTATAAAAAAAGAATTACCAATCTGAGCCTTTAATAAACCTGCTAAAAATTTAGCTTATGTGATAAGTAGGTGAATCTGTACAGTCAACAATTGTACAAAGAGGAATGCCAATTCCTGGTACATTGATCTTTCCTGTAGTAAAAGATATTTTACTACAGGATAGATCTTGTAGTAAAATGTCTTTAAATATATAATTAAAAAAAAAAGCTTTTCCGTTGTCAGCTTTTTTTTCACAAAAGCTGACAAGGATCTCAAACCCACCAAAAAACAAGAAAACTTAAATGCGCTGCTAGATGATGTAAGCCTGGATGTCAAAACCATAGAAAAACTTGAAACTTATTTTGCTAGTACTCCTCAGTTCTATGGTCTTCCTAAGATCCATAAGGAAGGCATTCTCCTCGTACAATTGTCAGCTGTATAGATTCACCTACTTATCGCATACCCAAATTTTTAGCATGTTTATTAAAAAAGTTCAGATTGGTAATTCCCATTCCTTTATAAAAAAATTCATCCAATTTTCTAAGTGAAAACATTTCCCTCCAACCCGCTGATTTAATGGATAGTTTTGATATAGAATCTCTCTTCACTAGTATCACTGATATCATTTTTGTTATCTGCTTCTCTTCAAGGCTATAATAATAAATGGAATAATAGTCCAGGTGTGGTCTGATCAGGGTTTTATAAAGTGGAATGACAATTCTTTTATTGCTGCTGGTCTGCATTCTTCTCAGTATTGCTGCAGTCCTCTGGGTTACCTTCACCATCTTTGCAATATGTTCCCTGAGTTTCAGGTTTCTTAAAATCATCATCCCAAGATTCCTTGCTCCCCATTCCTCCAGTATAATCCTCCAACATAGTATACAGCCTCCCATCTATATATTCTAAACTTCAAGACTTTACATTTTACTGAATTAAACTGATAACCTGATTAATTTCCTCATTTGTCCAAGTTATTCAAAGTGAACACGTGGAAGCCCTTCAAGAAGCCTCTTGAAGGGCTTCCACGTGTTCACTATTACTAATAACCCTTTCCTAGTTTCACATCATCTGCAAACAACTAAATATCCCCCTGCAATCCATTGACAATGTCATTAATTTAAAAGTTAAATAGTACTGGTGTTTACAACAACAGTGTTTACAACAAAATATTGTAAACCTATACTATAGGTTTACAATCTTTTGTTGGAGTGAGTTACATAAAATCTATCTATATCTGTCTATATATATATGTATTTATGTATGTATATAGAGAAACATATTTCTATATATATTACATTGCTCTTGACAAAATTATTGCAGATATATATTTCACATCATTTATATCTTTCAACAACATACTTAATACATTACATTTCAATTGTGAGTTATTTTTTTACTAAATTTGAAACTTAGTTTAAAGTTTGACTATAAGATAGCAGCTTATGATATTTTATTTTTTCAGAGACAAAAAAATGAACAGCAGATCCCATCAAAAATGGAAGAGTTTTTTGTAGCTCACTTAAATAGCATTTCTTTAAGTCATAACCACAAAACAGAAAAATTTAACACTGTGCATAAATCATAATCATTACAATTCTGATGATTAAATATGGTTCTTAGCAGTTTGACCAGATATACACATCTTCTAGTTATAGATAATACATGGCTGGTAAATGATGTTTTATAAGTTACTATGTTTTTTGTAATCAGCAAATATCAGTATAGTAAATTGTGTTTTCCTCTCACTATTCAAGATTTGGAACTTATAGAAGAAGTAACTTGTCCATCAGCTCAGTTCCGTTGTAATAATAATCGTTGTATTGCTGCATCATATCAGTGTGATGGTGATAATGATTGTGGAGACTGGTCCGATGAAGAGAAATGTAGTAAGTCTGATTTTATTCATTTTGTAATTAATAAAAACTGACTTTCTATATGCTGTTTCAAATAATTCATTATCTAGTGATTGATTAAGAATTTTCATTCTGCAAATAAAACTATCTAGGTATCAGATAATACATCATCAGGGAATCTGGTGCTAGTTATAGTCAGGTATAATTCAGTTTTTCAGTAAATTAGTGTTACAATAGTTACTCATGCTTTTTTTTTTTGTTTGGTAACAGATTATGAATTTTTCACTTTATAAAAATTGAAAAATATAAGTATTGATGTGCCAGCATTGAAATAAAAAATGTAATAATAATTATAAGATAAAAATAATTCATCACAATGAGTACTGGAATATCAACTTTTATTTATAATATACTAGTGATTCATGATGCTTAATGTTCTGAAATATGAAGTGCTTTATATACAGATGATACTATTATATTTACTGACATTGGCAATATACTCGTATTTGCTTAGGAGATTAATATGTTAAACCTAACAACAAAATTACCTTCAAACACCAGATAAGTTAAATTATAGATTGCAATTCAGAAAAAAAATGTATATTTTAAAAGCCACTTGAACTTTCTCAAGTAACAATGAATGAATTTTCATGAATAACAGTATCTCAGGAGTGGTGGTTAAGGTATTGGAAAAGTCAGTTAAAGGTAGAATTCAGGAATGGGTGGATACTCTATGGTTTGCAGTACAGTTTTGTAAATGTAGGGCCTACCATAGTAATTCACTCACATTTTATAATAAAGTGACAGTGGAATTGGATAAGGAAAATGGCTACACCATTATGATACTGATATGATTATGATACTGCATAATTTTTTAAAGGCATTTGACAGAGTACAGTATGGAAAACTATTGCATAAGTTTGGAGCAAATGGAAATAGATTTTAAGCTGGTGGCATGGATGAATGGGAGGGACTGACAGACAGACAGATACCAGAGAATTAGTATATGGTAAAATGAAATCTAGGAGAATGAGGATGACTAGTGGAGTTTAAAGAAGAAGTTCAATTAGATGAATGAAATTGTTTCTGTTGGGATGAAGTTAGTTGAATGAAATCTGGTTCTATTATGTATTTTGAACATGCCATTTTTAACCAGTACTCCATATTAAAGACTTTACGGAATGCAGAACAGATTATATTAATTGAATGTTTTAATATTAATTATTATTTGAACTGCACTTCAAGATTTATTAATAACCAATAACACAACTGCTAAAAAAAGTCAGAGTGTTATAACATGTAACATGTAAATCTGCCATAATTTGTGACATAAACACCATTAAACATTTATAGATGCATGCACTGGTGGTGAAACAGTTGCTGAGGACTGTTACAATTTAAATTCAAACAACTGTTTGAATTTAAACTTTTAATACAAACATTTCAAATCACATAGTTTGGAATGGGATCATGCTATTAATCACACATGGTCCTAATAAAAAAATAGTTGATACATCCCAGGAGACATAGACATACGAGGGTGGTCTGAAAAGTTCTCAGCCTCAACCATAGATTTCAACACTATTGGCACAATTTTTTTTTCTAAGTTGGTACATCTGCATCCATGTGAAATTGCAAGTCATTCTATCGAGTAGTTTGTTTTATACTGCTGTCTGAAGCAATGTTGTCTGTATCCTTGAAATGGATAAAATTTAGTATTGTGCGGTTATAAAATTTATTGTAAAAGAAGGTTTAATGCTAAAAGAAATTCATTCGAAGTTCATAAAAGTTTATGGGCACTCTTCTCCTTCGTTTTCAACAATTAAGAAATGGGCTACCAAAACATGGCATCTTCCGTACCAGCCTGGAAGATGATCCACATGAAGAATCCAAAAAAGTGTAACAATACCAGAAATCATTGATCAAGTGCACGATATGGTATTGGATGACCAGCGAATCAAAGTGAATGAAATTGCTGAGACTATAGGCATTTCAAAAGAATGTCTAGGATATATTTTGCATGAAGAATTGCAAATGAAAAAGCTTTGCGCAAGATGGATGCCATGCTTGCTCACGCAGATCAAAAACGCACTCTCATGAAAATCTCTGAACAGTGCTTGGAGCATTTTAAAAGAATAAAATTGATTTTGTGAGTCAGTTTATTACTGTGGATGAGACTTGGAACCATTACACACTAGAATCCAAACATCAATCAAAACAGTGTACAGAAGCCGGTTGTTCAGCGCCAAAGAAGGCAAAGGCAGTTCCATTAGCGGATAAGGTCATGGCATCGGTGTTTTGGGATGCTAAAGGTATTTTGTTTATTAATTATCTTGAAAAGGGTAAAACAATAACCAGGGAATATTATTCCGATCTTTTAACCAGACTAGATGAAAAAACTCGTGAGAAAAGACCCATTTTGCAACAGAAAAAATCATCTTTCATCAGAACAATGCACCTACTCACAAAGGTGTTTTGGCAATGGGAAAATTAAGGGATCTGCACTATGAATTGTTGGAACATCCACCCTATTCCCCAGATTTGGCTCCCTCTGACTTCTATCTCTTCACAAAACTAAAACTCTTCCTTTTTCTTCAAATCAAGAGGTGATTGCAGCTGTAGAGGGGTATTTTGCAGATCTTACTGAGAACCACTACAGGGGCGGGATAATGGTGCTGGAGCATCGCTGGAATAAATGTATTAGTCTTAAGGGAGATTATGTTGAAAAATAAAAATAATTTTGACATTATAAATTCGAGTTTTCATTGTTAGGCCAAGAACTTTTCAGCCCACCTTCGTATATTGTTTAAATCTTCTTTTACATTTTTTAGTTATAAAAAATTAATCATATAACAGACCTGCACTTATCTACAACAGTTTGTGGACACACTTTGGGAAACACAGATATAGAGAATTGTTTGGTGGGTGGGATATTCTGTTGTTTTTTGATGATGCAAAACCAGCATGAGCAGTTGTTGATAAAGTGCCTTAGTAATCTGTTGACTTTTTATAATAGGTGACTGCTGAAGTTAGGTAAAGGGAATAGCTACATGATGATACTGCTGGATTTTGCAGAGGCTTTCGACAGGATACCACATGGAACTCTGTCATGCAAACTGCAACAAATGGGGATGGATATGAAACTGGTAATATGGATAACAAGGTGGCTGGTACCAAAAAGTAATATATGAAGGAGTAGAATCTATGAGAAGGCAGGTGACTAGTGGTGTGATGCAGGACTCTGTGCTTGAATCACTGCTGTTTAATTTGTACATAAATGATGTAAGAAATAATTTGAAGGACAATATTCAGTTGTTTGCTGATGATGCAAAGTTGGGCAGGGTAATAGTTAATCAAGGTGATAGTGAGCTTGCAGGATGATTTAAATAGACTGACTATATGGGTAAAACATAATGGATGTCAATTTAATGTGGAAAGATGTCAAGTTACGCATTTTGGGATACAAAGATTATGAGCTGTATAACACATTGAGGGAATTCAATGTGTTATACAGGATATTGATGAACCCAGGGATTTGATGGTAATAGTAGATAGAGCTGAAGTTTAGCTAGCATATTGCTAAAGTAGCCAGGATAGTTCACGGGATTATTTGGTTATTAAAGAACACATTAACAAGCAGAAATAAGGGAGTTATCATTCCTCTGTATAAACCCTTAATACAACCACATCTGGATTACTGTGCTCAGGTCTGGTCATCTGGGTTTCTTAGGATGAGCAAGTGGTGGAGTGGATTCAGAGGCGAGTGACCACGATAGTGAGTGGTCTGTGGAATGCTTCCCATCAGGATAGATTGAAGATTGAAGGTTTGCAGATTGCAAAAGTTGGTTGATAGACAAAAAAAGGGTGAGATATGATAGAAACACTTAAGTTACATAAATGATTTTATAAGATTTATTGAGGGAAAATGTTTCAGTACTTGGTGAGAGGGAGCAAGACAAGAAGTCATTCCTGGAAGTTGGGTAAGAGTGTTGTTAGCAAGGCATGAAAAGAAGATTTTTTGCTTGGAGAGTGGTGAATGAATGGAATGAATTTCCTGAGTCATTTGTAAGTGCTTTGTCTGTTAATGTTGAAAGATTTTCATTTGGTTATACTATAAATTAAAGATGCCAAGAAATTATATTCTTGGCATCTTTAATTTATAGTATAACCAAATGAAAATCTTTAAATAACCAGGTTAAGGGCATAGCCAACTGTGTTGCACATTCCTTAAGAATATGTGGTGATATGTCATCCAATCCCACAGCCTTATTAACCCAGTCAACACCTGATACACCTCTGATTCTTTCATTTCCAATTCTCCTAATACATGTCTCCCTTCTATATATTGTATCACATATATTACACCAGTATGATATATACTGATAAAGTGCTCATCCAATAACTCCACTATACCCTTTGCAACTGTCATTGTACTGCCATGACTGTTCACCAATGTCAACTTGCCATAATTATTCTTTCTCTTGCATGCCATATAGCAGAAAAATTCCCCTGTGTTAACCTTGTCCTGACCAGCCAATCTCCTTTCATACTGCACCTTTTTTTTTTCTTTACCGTGCTCATCACCTTTCTAGCTTACATTTTATACTCTTCATGGATCCGATCACCACTAATTGTCCAGTAGTTAGTGGTGATCGGATCACCACTAATAGCCTCCAGCACAACTCTGTTTATCCATTTCACTCCTACTCTATTTTCTTTCTTAATCCTTGGTATGTAGTTATATGTACATTGCTTGTGTCAGATACTGACTTGTGAATTTCCATGCATTGTCAACATCCTTTTCACTCTACCCAATATACCGATGCTAACTGACTACAGAGCTTCCAAAAATCACCTGCTTTATTATTATTATTATTACGGGCAACTCCAATGATTCCTTAGACTCATCGAGGGAGGCTCTAAACGTCATGCCAAGAATTATCCAACATTAGTGCAGCATCTATAATACTTTGCTTTGAACTCATTCACAGTCATTCACCCACAATAGACTGACAACATATTCCACTCATTCACTACTCTCCAAGCAAAAAACCTAGCTCTAATACCCTTGCTAACTACACTCTTACTCAGTTTTCATGAATGGCCCCTGGTTCTTCCACCAGCACACCTGTTCTGAAAAATTTCCTCTGAATTAATCTTGAAAAACTCCTCAGTAATTTCTGTCTCAGTCATATCACCCCTTTTCTGCCTATCAACCAGTTTTTGTAACCCACAAATCTTCAACCTGTTTAAGGCTGGAGATTTATGGGTTACATAAGATTCATTCCATAGACTTGGTCACTTGCCTCTGGATACTCTCCACCTCCTCCTCATCACCAAGAAACCCTTGTGCCCAGATCGTCTAGTAGTCAAGAATGTCTTGTCAAGGCTCGATAAAGAGGAACAATAACCTGCTTGTTTCTGCTCATCAAAGTATTCATTGGTAACCAAGTGATTTGATGAGTTGCTTTAGCTACTTTTGCTGTGTGTGTGTGTGTGTGTGTGTGTGTGTGTGTGTGTGTGTGTGTGTGTGTGTGTGTGTGTGTGTGTGTGTGTGTGTGTGTGTGTCCACTAAACTTTAACTCCCTATCCACAATCCTTTAACTCCCTATCCCTATCTCTGTCTTCTTCAATTTCCAGGAGTAGAGTTCCACCAATGTGGTATACAGCTGGTAATCTTTTCACCCCAAATTGCATACCCTTACACTTTGCCACATTAAACTGACATCCATTCTTCTTTGCCCAGTCTGTCGATCTATCCAAATCATCCTGTAATATTTTAACATCATCTGTATTAACTATTGCTCTACCCAACTTTGCAGCATTGGCAAATAACTGAACAGTTCCTCGCAGATCCTTTCCTATATTGTTAATGAACAAATTAAAACAGTAGCGGTCCAAGAACAAAAACCTGCAGCATGTCATTAGTCACAGGCCTTCTTTTGGACTCTACTCCTGAATAAACTACTCTCTGATATCTCTCCATCAACCACCCTCCTATCCATCTCACCAACCTATATCCTCCAACCAGCAGTTTACTGATTAGAGTCCATGCACATCTTGCTTGATTTCACTGTTCATCCATTTCACTCCTACTCTAGTTTCTCCCTTGGTATGCAGTTATACATTGCCCATGTCAGATACTGCCTTATGAATTCCCTTGCATTGTCAGCATCCTTTCCACTTTCCACTCAGCTCATCAGCTTATACTTCCACATCTTTTTCGCTCAACTCATCTACCCAATACAGTCATACCCTGACTTACACGAATCCGGAGTTATGCGGTTTCTTATATGTACTTATTCCCGTCTCGCTTCACGCCTCACTACTTTCCGACACCTGCCGCATTTGCCAGTGCCACACATGTTGTGAACAAGCACTGACGTGTTTCGTGTGGTCTCCATTCATACACGATTTTTATAGTCTACAAACTTTGCTATTGTTTAATGTTATGTTCTTGATAAAAATTTTATCACATAAAAAATAATAATGTCGTCCAAAAGAAGCAAGTCTGATTCTTCCACAGCTAGCAAGAAAAGAAAAACATTGACTTTGGAAACAAAATTCAACATTATTAAGGATTTTGAAGGCGGATTGAAAATTTGTGAGCTAGCAAAGAAGTTTGATCTACAGGAATCCACAGTAAGAACAATCATAAAAGAAAGGTTTACAGATTTTGGAGGACATAGATTCTAACAAGGAACGAATTTTAGCCACAAGGCAAGGAATAAAAAAATCATTAGCTTGCTATGAAGAAATTTTGCGTGACAAGAAAAAGACATTATGATGTCAGACGAATCTATTAGATTTTATGAAACCATCGACATAGAAATAAGTTTCTTTTTTTTATGTACAAAAAACTACAATCATGATTATATTTCTTAAAAAATATAGGTGTTTTTGTAAACCTTTGGTCCCAATTAACTAATATTTTGTATGTTTGTATATATAAATTACATGCAAAATTATACCCCGAGTTATGCGAATTAGACTTACGCACTTTTTGTTGGTCCCACCTACCGCGTAACTTCAGGGTATGACTATACTAATGATAACTGACTACAGAGCCTCCTATAATCACCTACTTTATACTTCCACATGTATCCATTTTCAGCAATAACCTTTTCTTGTTTCATCACTTCCCAAACAAGCACCACATGGTCACTCTCATCAACTGGCAGCAGAGTCAAAACCTCATTAACAATTACATCTTGTTAAGTTATCACCAAATCCAAAACATGAAAATCTATAGTTGCTTCTGTCACATGCTGCTTAAGATATTGATCTCTCAGAAATTAAACCAACTCATGCCTCTTGTTCCCATACACTGTCTCCTCCTTCCATTCTCTATTCCTGTAATTAAAGTCTCCCATCATGGTCATCTTTTTTTTATATGCCCAACCAATTTGTCTAAAGATTTCATAATCAGTATTCACTGCATTCCCTGCCCTATAACAGCATTCTATCAGATATACTAGCCTGCAAATTTCAACTTCACACCACACAGATTCAAAATCTGTGCATGCTCTACCAACTTCCACACTTTGTGGACACAGTTCCTCTGCAGTCTAACAGCACTCACCCTCCTCTTTTCGCATTCCTATCCTACTGGAAAATTATATATTCTTCCATTTCTATTCCCAACATCATATCCTCCTCAGACAACCAAGTTTCACTTATTCCAATTATCTTTGAGCATTCTGACTCAATCAATGCAAAAACTCAGCTTTCTTGTTTTTAATACTCCTTACATTTGTGTTGTACAAACATAACAATCCCTCTGTCTTTGAGACCATTCTGCCAGCACCAAGCACCAACATTCTTTGTTCTAGCTGCTATTCCACACCTCTCCTCTCTCTTTGGTCTGACCTGTAACTTTTCCCTGATCCTGACTCTGATTTCCATTCCTATCTGTGTCATCCTCACCTTTATGCATTCCTTCACCTTGTACTGCTGCAACCACATCTTCAACCTCATATCTATCTTCCTACAATCTGTCATACACATTTCAAATGCAGTCCATCAACGTTTTACCATTCCAACTTTACTATTTATTATATCTCCTCTCCTTCTCAATTCACTGTTGAATAACAGTGGGAATGATGAGGGGATATCAGCAGTTCACCATGTATATTAAGAAAAGGTGCAAAGGTACTAACAGAGCCCTTGACTTGGTTTTTCATCAAGAGTGGTAAGAAGAACTGTCCCAGAACAATGGAAAGAAAGTAAAATAGTGCCACTGCATAAGAAAAAATCCAAGTCAGTGTATTCTTTCTTATGCATTATTCTTTCTTATTCTTTCAAACTATAGGCCAGTTTTTGTGTCAGGCCCAGAGATGGTGTTAGAGAGACCAGTTAGAGAAAACAAACGATCAAGTTTTCTGTTAGTTACAGAAAACAAGCTAACAAATATAGACATCTTTTTAGAAATCAAACATAAACATAAAATGAGAATAGACTGGATAGTTGCATGGGGTCTCTAAAGGGAGGGGCTTGTTTTATTAACCTGGTTATACTTTATAAGAGGGTGACAAGTGTATTGGAAAGAAATGCTTATATGGTAATTTTTTCTAGATTTTGAAGGCCTTTAACAGAATTCAACATGAAACTACTTATTGAATTTAGGATGATGGGGATGGATAATCATTTGCTAGCCTGGTTACAGGTATGGTTGTTAATAGCGAGCAAGTTGTGTATGGAGATGCATTGTCTCAGAAAGGGAGGATAATAAATGAGATTTTTGTATTGGGACTGCTGTTGTTTAATCTGTATATCAGTAATATATTGTGGTTCAAGGTTCAAGAGAGGTATTCATTTGTTTGCTAATTATTCATAATTGGGAAGAGCAATTTCAAGAGGCTGTGATATGTGCAGTTACAAGAGGTGCTCCCACCCCTTATTACTGAGAACTGAAAACTGAGAAATTAAAAGGCAATTGTTTTGGATGGAATGATCATAATGCATTATCATAATGGATGGAATTTCCCGATGCTGAATGTTTTTGAGGCAAGGCATAATCTTTATTAAAGATTATTTATTTAAAGATGTTATTTAAATAATATCTTTAGAGCATGGTCTTTGAAATGAGAATTTTTTTCATATTTGTTGCTAGTCTTTAATTTCTGATAATCCTGCATTGGCAAACAAATATAACAGCCTTTTGAAGACTCAGAAGTAGTCACACTTATGTAATTATTAGTGCATAACACCTCTCCAACCTTGCCGATCCCCCCCCCCCTCCATTTTTTTTTTTTAGCCACTATAATGGTGTGTATATAGAATGTTGTATACCCATACATCTTTATCTTACTCAGCTATCATACAGTTGATCATCTATGCTTTTCTTATCTTGCTACCATTATATCCAGACAGTGTCTTTCATCAACTCACCCCTCATCTGTCTCTCTCTCTCTCTCTCTCTCTCACACACACACACGCACGCACACACATTTTCAAGTTATTTGTTTCCAAAAACTGACCTATATGTGCTGTTTACTTGGTCTCAGTTATTCTGATTATTCTGTCTCCTAGAAAGCACTTATGTTCTTTTCATTTACTTCATCTTTGGTAACTAAATTTGCCATAAAAGGCTAGTTTTATCCTTAGTTTATTTGACACATTCTGTCTCATTTAGTCAATTCTCACAATAGTGACCTTGTATATACTACAAGGAATGGTTTGTTATTGCAAATTTTCTTTAGAATATTGTTGTGTGCCTGTAGAAATTTAGTTAGCATACTTATTATTATTATTATTACATTACACCTCCAGGGAGTACAAAGACTCATCGAGGGAGGGCACCTACTCTACTACTCTCTGTCTCCACCAACTACAACGAACTGCAACTACACCAATGCCATCTACCGTTCACCACCACCACTAGTATTTTCACAGACAATCACAAACATCCATTCCCACGGCTGGATTCGAACCTGCAGGCTTTTGGCTGGAAAGTGGATACACTAACCACTCGGCCAACCAGGTCGGCAAATACGTTTTACTGGTTTAGTGACAGAGTTTGATATAGTGTTTGCTGTGGTAAGACACAACTTTTGTAATTTTTGTTCAGTTACTCTCATCTTGTGGTTGCTTTTGAGTTATCCAGTTTCATCCTCTACACATTTAATTTTTCTCTTCATTCTTGTCACCAGTACACTGGCATTTCCAAACTGCATTCTCACTCTCTCTTTCATCACCACTGTCCTTTCTTGCATGATACCCTTTGTAATTCTGTGTTTTCATAACACATATTAACACATATTAATATTTGTCACACAATGCATTTTAATGAATCAGTTGATTAGTATTTTTAATTTCTAATATAACAGCAGTCTTTTCATCCCCCCCCCCCAAAAAAAAAGAAAGAAAGAAAATAAATTAAATATAATTACTGGAAATATCTGTAGAAGAGACAACACAGAAACACATTTGTAAGGCATTCGTTGGAGAGACTGGTTGTCATTTATTAGACACACATATTCACAAGAATGTAATAATTTTATAATTTTATTACTACAACTATTTCAACCAGAAACTAACTGCTGCATCATCTTCATCACAAAGTGAAACCAGAACAAAGGATGTTAATCCTATTTATTTACAGATCTGGGCCACATGCTGGATGCCACGTAGTGGTTGGTTACAATAAAATAAGATAACAATTAAAACTCAAATTTAAATTAAGTGTTTTGAAATAAAATTAAATGTAATTAAATAATGAAATGACACAGCATTATATTAAATTAAATTTAAAAAAATTAATTAGAACAGAGAAACACAATATTGCTTGCCATTTATGAGGATGAGACTCTCCCAAATTTGGACAGTGTAGAAGTGCCTCACCCCACTCTCTTTAAATAACCACTTAAACCTGCATTGATGTAAAATGTGAGTATTGAATCATAGGATATCATGGTCAGTGTCCACTCCATGCTGAGCAAGCACAGATTTTTCAGGCTTATTGTTGTTAATGTAAGAATGGTGTTCTTGTAATCATTTTTCAACAGAATGTCCTGTTTGTCCAAAGTGCGAGCAGAGGCACTCACATTTGACTTGGTAAACACCATGTTGTGGATGGTAATCAAGAGGAGATTTTGTTGATAGAGAAAAAAGTAATAACTACCTTATATCTTTTCAGCATCTTAACCCCTGAGATGCCTGTGATATATGGGATAGGGACTCACCTTTCAGGTTCATGGTTATTTGGCAATGGGCTTGTAAGAGTCCAAGATGCATTTAAACTCTCTTCAGGTGAAACCATTCTGTAGTAAGATGTATTAGATGGTGCTTAATTGTTGTAGAGAGTTTTGGAATTGGAGCAGATAACATGTACTCTCTGTTGAGCAAAGCTTTGAAGAGCCTGAAGAGCCCTGAACTTGAAGAGATACAATTCAGTTCTTGCATTTTTCCTTATCAACAAAACCTCCTCTTGGTTACCATCCAAGAAAGATAAACAGCTTCTCTCTCTCCCCCCCCCTCCCTTTTGCTGATGTTTACCAAGTCCAGTGCGAGCACCTCTGCTCATACTTTGGACAAACAGGATTTCAACGCTCTGTTGAAAAAATGACTACAAGACCACCATTCTTATGTTAACAACAATAAATCTGAAAAATCTGGCCTTGCACAGCATTCATTGGATATTGACTATGATATCCCATGGTGCAGTACTCTCCTTTTACATTGGTGCAGGTTCAGATTTGAGCAGTTATTTAAAGAGAGTGGTGAGGCACTTTTGATTGTCCAAATTTAAATCGGAACAACTAGCTCTCTATTGCCAAGATTTGATAAAGTCTTATTTCTCATAAATGGCAAGCAGTAGTATGTTCTCACCCCTTCTAATTAATTTTTAAAAATTTAATTTAATATAATGCTCTTTCATTTCATTATCTAATTAAATTTACGTTATTTCAAATCACTTAATTTAAATTTGGGCTTAAATTGTTATTTTATTTCATTGTAATCACCCACTAAGTGGCATCCCTCATGTTGCTCAGCTCTGTAAGTAAGAATAACATACTTTGTTCTAGTTTCACCTTGTGATTATGCTGATGTTTCTGGTTGAAATATTTGCAGTAATAAAATGTAAAATTATTATATTCTTGTGAATACTTGTGTCTTATAAACATTATTATTATTTTATATGTATACAAAATAATAATAATGAAACTGAAGCAGGCAAAATAGCTGTAATTATAATAATTATTATTATTATTATTATTATTATACGGGCACCTACATGAAGTCCAAAGACCATTGCAGGAGACCCAACCTATCCACACAATCTATTATTCCCTCTTTTTCTTCTATCAACCAACTTCTGAAACGCACACACACCTTCAACCTATCCTCATAGGGAACATTTCACAGGCCAATCACCATCTTAGTCACTTGTCTCTGAATCCTCTCAATTGCTTCTTCATCTCTAAACCCAGGAGATGATAAGACTTCAGCAAAGTAATCCAGATGTGATGTTTCAAGGCCTTATAAAGAGGAATAATAACTTCTTTATCTCTATTTGTTAATGTATTCTTCAATAGCCAAGTAATTTTATGGACTACCTTAGCAGTATGTCCTCTAAGCCTTTAACTCTCTGTCTACCACCACCCCTAAATCTCTAGCTTCATCTATTTCCTGGAGTACAGTGTCATACATATCTTGTAATCTATTTATTCCAAAATACATTACTTTACATTTCTCGACATTAAACTGAGACCCATTGACTTTTTCCCATACTAACAGTCTATTTAATCATCCTACAAGCTCTCCACATCATCTTGATTAACTATCACTCTACCCAATTTCGAATCATCAGCAAACAACTGAATATTTCCTTTTAGGTTATTTCCTATATCATTTATAAACAAATTAAACTGCAATGGTCCCAGCACTGAACCTTGTGGCACACACAATAGTCACCTGTTTTTGCCTCGCTTCTGCCCCTCCATATACCATTGTTTGATATTTGTCCAGCAGCCACCCTCTTATCTACTTAACCAGCATCATATCCATCTCCTATTTTGTGTAAGAGAGTTCCATGTGGTATTCTGTCAAATACCTTTGCAAAATCCAGCAGAAGCATCATGTAGACATTTCCTTTATCCAACTCTGCTGTTACTCTATTATAAAAAAAACACTAAATTAGTAAGGCATGACTGACCCTTCACAAAGCCATGTTTCTCTTCATTCAGTATCATATTATTTTACACCCATTCTTGAATTTTCATTTTGGCCAATTTTTCTAGTACTTTTACCACCATGCCTGAGATACTGATTGGTTTATAATTTGCAAATGCAATCTTAGAACCTCGCTTATGCAAGGAACTTATTTTGCTCTGTTTCCACTCCTTTGGAACTTTAACAGAGCTAAGATTTAAATTAAAGAGCCTAGTAAAAGGCATTGTCAGTTCCCTTGCACATTCTCACAAAACTGGAGCTGATATCCTATCTTATCCCACAGCTGTATTTACATTGAGATTATGCAATACTCTAAGAACGTACAATTCATCCACCTCTGTTCATACATTAGTATCTGTAACATAGGTTTTAAGCAATAACCTCACTAGGATGATTATACCCTTGCAAAGTGGTCACTCAGTAACTCAACTATTTTATAAACTTCTGTCTCCTCATGACCATCATCACTCAATAAAGTTAATCTTCAATAGTCATTTTTCCTCTTACTTGCCACATAACGAAAGAACTCTTTTGGATATCCTTTGGCCTGCTCAGCTTGATTTTTCTCATAATCTGATTTTGTCTTCCTTGCAATGCTGGTCTCCTTTCTTGCCTGAGCCTTGTACTGTTCATAAGTTTGCTGGTAACCTTTCTCTTTATACCATCCACAGCATTTCTTTTTGTGCAGATTGTGCTTAATGATATTACTCATCCATCTAACTCCTACCTAATTAACCCTCCTTACTATAGCTATACAATTTAATACTTCTTTCTCTAGATGACTCTTAACTCTAGATGACTATATCCCATGCACTACTAACATCTTTACCCTGTAACATCCTTGCCATGATTCAGATTTAAGCTTCTTCATAAGCATGTCATAATTACCTTCCTTGTAGTTCCACAATACCCCTTTTTGATAGAATATTCCTCATGTTTTACAATCTCCCAAGTCAAGACCACATGTTCACTTTTACAGATTGGAGACAATGTTATCACCTTGGTTAAGGGTAATTCTTCTGATCCTACGACCAGGTCCAATACTCTCCCACCTCTAGTCTCCTCGATCACATGCTGCCTTAAGTAATTATCTCTTAGCAAGTATATAAATTCTGTTTCTGTCCTGCTATGTGATCTTTCTTCCTTCCAGTCTATATCTCCATAGTTGAAATCCCTCATAATAATTACTTGACCAGTACTCATTGTACTAATTTGGCAGTGCATGTCTTCATCTGGTCTATAGCAACAACCAACTGTATATTTTGCCTTGCTGGCATTAATCTCACACCAGATTGCTTCGAATGAGCAGCCACTCTTCTGCCTGTCTCCTATTCATTTTAGCTGCAATTCATCTGCTGTTATCGGCAGTCTCCCCCCCACCCCACCTGCCATCCTGTCTTCTCTATCTTCCCTGAAAATACTAAACCCTTCACATTCAATCCCTGTAACTACGTTATCTGCTGTCAGCCAAGTCTCATTAATGCCTATACCTTTTGGTGTGGTTGCACTGACCTGTGCCAAATATATCCCCCCCCTCTTGCTCCTGATACTTCTGACATTAGTAGAAACTGCAGCAATTCTTTAGTCCCCCACACCACCTTTACTTTCTTAATTGACTACCCTATTCAATATTTTTGCTTGGGAGACTAGATTCCTCACTTGATCACGCTCGCACTCACTTGCTGCATGGGTACCTGCACAGAAACTCAATTGTTTAAGTTTCTCTGAATTTGCACTTGAGCATGCTCAGTGAACAAAGCTCTCTCTCTCCAGACACCTAACACCAAAATCATTTAGATGCAGTCCATCAGCATTGTACAAATCCTTCTTTCCATGAAACAGAGACCACAGATCCACAACTTCTGCATCATTCCTTTTGTACAATCTACATATAGACTCATTGGAGGAGGAGGACACTGATAGTCAATGTTCTCCTCCTCATTTTGCCTGTATCATAGCATGGTAGGAGACTTACAATCTTCACCTTCTCGTGATTTGGTTTTGCCTCTTCTAACAACTCCTTTACATGCACTCTCATAGAATATTTCTCACCTCTCAAATGATTTGTACCAACCAAGACAATCATTTCCTTCTACTTACCTTTTGCATCTGGATGGCGTGGCTAATATCATGAATTTTTTGCACCTGGGAAGCACAATTTCATCACACTGTCATTAAGTACTTTCCTGATCATTGAGTCTCCATACTTAATTTTTCTCCTTAACTTGTTTTTCTTGTTTGTTCAGCCGGTCTTTATTATTCCTTTGGATCACCTGCTTCTTTCTTTTTCAGCTCTGCTTAACTCTTGCTGTTTCTACAATTTTTTAATTATGTTCACATGCGGTTAAAAGGATTGGCTGTGAGTTAGTCAAACTACACTCTTCTGAAAAGTATCAAGAATTTTTAGAGAGCACTTTTAGTAGCTGAAAGATTAAAGTAATCTTGAGCAAAAAAGGATGTTGAGGATGGTACAAAAGTGATGTGTTTGTGCCAGGAAAGGCTAGGACTATGTGTCAGTCCAAGAAGAGAAATGTGGTCTTGACTAGCTGAACATTATCAGAGTTAAGGTGAAAAGAATAAATGTATTTTTTATTGCAAAAAAATGTATATATATTTGGGGCAATGTTACATAGGGCAGCGTTAAATCAGATCCTGATTTAACATTGGGACAAAGTATTATTCTAGTATCACTAGAGGCCAAATTCTTGGGACTTATCTTTGACAGAAAGCTTACATCATTCTTTACACCCATTTGTTCTTAGAGACAACTGCAAAAAAAAACAAACAAAAAAAAAACATTAAATCTCCTTTGCACTCTGTCCTCTACAGAATGCGGTGCTCAATGATGTTCCTCACTCTGCCTTGTGCACTTGGTCAAAGCTTGA
This sequence comes from Typopeltis vanoorti, assembly GCF_054136105.1. Classification (NCBI taxonomy): domain Eukaryota; kingdom Metazoa; phylum Arthropoda; class Arachnida; order Uropygi; family Thelyphonidae; genus Typopeltis; species Typopeltis vanoorti. Next base: position 68,740,280 of record NC_143573.1, on the reverse strand, counting down.
TTATGGGTCTCGGAGTACAGTTTTGCAGCGAGAGCATACTCTGATGATTGGATCGTATCCATCATCAGGGTATACAAAAAGTTACTGGTGGGTGCTTTTCGCACATTGGCCATTCACAGTCTTTATATTGAAGCAAATGAACCTACTCTATCACTTAAACAAAAACAGTTGTCTCTGAATTATGCCCTAACAATAAAGTCTCTTTCAGAGCATCTTACATAGACTAGTATCTTTTCTCAGCATCAGGAGTTCAATATCACTCACATCAAACTGCCACAACTTTAGTGAATGTGTGTGTGTGTTAAAGACATTATGGAAGCTGTTGGCATGAATGTTGATGACAATACCTGCACCAAACATAACAGCATTCCTCCATGACAAGTTTGCACTCTATCCTGTAAACTACAGAATTTTCATACTCAATCATCTATCCATTCCATTGAATCACACACCCCACTATGATTTCTTGCCCATCTGTGCTAATGGTTCAAGATCTGAGGCCTCTGTTAGTTGTGTCACTGTATTTCCTAACTATATCCTACCAGATTCCACTTGATTGTGGTAATTGAACAACAGAATTGCATGCCATTCAGCTTATGCATATAAAAGACAAATACTACCAAACTTGTGTAATTTATACAGACTCATTGAGTTATTTTCAGAACATCTCATCTCTCTGTATAATCCACATCCTGTACTTTGTTAGGTTGTACAACTGATGTACAAAATGAAGGCCCTTAATTTTGATTTTTGGTTATGCTAAATTCTCAGCCTCACTGGAATTAAAGGAAATGAGATTACAGATGTAACTGCTCATACATTTTTCATGTAATGTTTGAATATACCAACTTCAGACAGCTTATAAGATCAAAACTAATTACCCAGTGGCAATATTCACAAAAGGAAGCACCGACAAACAAATTTCATGAGATACTAGTCTGTGTAAAACTTAAGCATTGCAGTCTGGTAGATGTAGAAACAGAAGAGAGAGAGAGAGAGAGGAAGTTATTCTTACTGGGATTCACATAGACCACAGTCATCTTACACATTTTACACTGATGTGGGGAAAAATGGAACATACATCTCACCATTTGTCATATTCTGATGGAGTTCCAGCACTTCACATGAGAGAAGAATGAAATATATACTAATTTAGCTGAGCCATATACATGCAAGAAAATGTTATCAGACTTGAATAAATTGCATGATGTGTTTAACATTTTACAAAGAATTAATTGAGATAAGTACATTTGATTATTATTATTGTTATTATTATTATTATCATTACCCCAAGATCCCATGGAGTCAAAAACTCATCTAGGAGGCCCTTTTATCATACACACAGCTCATCATACCACGCTTTAAACACACTCAAATTCTCTGCAGATACCACACTCTCAGGCAAGACATTCTAATTATTCACAACTCTCCATGCAAAAAACCTACTTCTCACTCTCCTGCTCACACCCTCTTTATACAGTTTCCAAGGATGACCTCTGGTTCTCTCCTGATCTCCCACTGTTATCTATAGAACCGCTCCACCATTGATCCTATAACAACCTCTTCCTAACTTGTAGTCTCTATCATATCTCCCCTCCTCCTCCTATCCACTACACTCTGTAAATTGCATCTTCTCAATCTTTCCTCATATTTGACATTCCAGAGGTCGGAAACTACCTTAGTCAGTCAGCTCTTGACCTTTTCCAACATCTCTTTGTCCTTTTGAAAACCAGGTGACCATATCTTGGCACAATATTTTACAAAGATTCTCATAGACAGGCTTAATATGTTGGTTATGCATTATTAAATTACTTATGGAATTGAACAACGTAGATACGAATATAAATTAAATTACACTTTAATAAATATTTCCGATATTTCTACGTCACATTGCCATTTTCAAAAGGAACTTACAAAAAATGGCATGTGCATGTAGGCACTACAACACAGTAACTGAGAGTGAAGAGATGAAGCTATTATTCTCCTAAAAGTCCTGATGGTGCCCTCTAGAGGGCTAAGTAGGTGTTCTTGGCCGTTGGGCTGAAGGTCTACTGATGTAAGCCTCCCAAATTTGGAGCAGTCGCATACAACCAAATTTGTTGATGTTTGGAGAGTTTCTTAGGGCTGAGGCTGATTCCATAAATAGTCTTTCAAATTTGTATTGGCTACAGTGTATTACTGTAGCTTTCTTCCACTGTATTCTGTGGTATGTATCCAGAGCATGGTCTGCAAGACCAGAATGGCTGTACTTGAAAAAGTACAGCCATTCCATCCTCATTTCCTGTAGAGCTTTATATTCCAACAAGGAATATAAAGCTCTACAGGAAATGAGGAATAATAAAGAATTAGTTATCACCAAAGCGGATAAAGGAAATGCAACTGTAGTACTTAACCAAAAGGACTACACAGGTAAGCTTAATGCTCTTCTATTAGATCGGGCTACTTACCTCCCTATCGAATACAATCCCACCAACTCACAAATTAGAAAACTTCACAGGCTTCTTAAGAAAGTCACTTCTTCACTTGTAGAAGTTACCAACAGATTAAAGCCATTTAACTCTATATTCCCCCGTATTTACAAACTCCCAAAAATACATAAAAAAAATGTGCCATTACGTCCCATAGTGGATGGCATTGATTCCCCCACATACAAATTAGCTAAACATTTGACCAAAGAGCTCACACACTATACTGGAAACACACCATCACACATAAAAAAACTCAGCCCACTCAGCCAGCATAGAAAACCTTACAATAAAACATACTGACATAATGATCAGCTTTGACATCTCCTCCTTATTCACAAATGTCCCACTCAAGGAAACTTTTTTTATTATTATTATTATTACGGGCAACTCCAGGGAGTCATTAGACTCATCGAGGGAGGCCCCAAATCATTTTCATCACAACTATTTGACATTCATACAGTATCTATCATACCTCGCCTTAAACTCATTCACTGTCACAGCATCCACCACAGACTCAGGGAGCGCATTCCACTCATTCACTACTCTAAAAGTAAAGAACCCAGCTCTAACACCTTTACTAACCACACTTTTGCCCAGTTTCCATGGATGTCCCCTAGTCCTCCCACAACCAGCCCTGTTCTCAAAAATATCTTCTGAATTAATTTTATAGAAACCCTTCAGTAATTTGAATGTCTCAATCATATCTCCCTTCCTCCGCCTATCAACCAATTTTTGCAACCCACAAATCTTCAACCTGTTCTCATACGGTTCATTCCACAGACCTGCTATCATCTTGGTCACTCGCCTCTGGATCCTCTCCACCTCCTCCCCATCAAGAAGAAACCTAGGTGACCAAATCTGAGCACAGTAGTCGAGATGAGGTCTTATCAAGACTCGATACAGAGGAACAATAACCTGCTTGTCTCTGCTTGTCAACGTATTCTTCAGCAACCAAGTGATTTGATGAGCTGATTTGGCCACTTTTGCAATGTGTCCCCTAAATTTCAATTCCTTATCCACCAACACTCCTAAATCTCGTGCCTCATCAATTTCCTGGAGCACAGTTCCACCAATGCAGTAAACTGCCTCCAATCTTTTCACCCCAAAATGCATAACCTTACATTTTGCCACATTAAATTGACATTTAGAGGTAATCCTTTAAAATCCTTTAATCCTTTTAATCCTTTAAAAAAACTTTAGAGGTAATCCAAGCTAAATTTTCTCCTGATATCTCAGCTCTATTTCAGTTCACAATGAACTCAGGCTATTTCATTTGGCAAGGAAAATTCTACAAACAAATAGAGGCGACAGCCATTGGTTCTCCACTCTCCCCGCCCTTGGCCAACTTTTATATGGAGACTTTTGAAGAGAAAGCCTTAAACTCTGCCCCACAAAAACCAACTATTTGGCTTCGCTATGTTGATGATGTGTTCGCTATTTGGCCACATGGCTCCGATGCACTCCTCTCCTTCCTAACACACTTAAACAACCAACACCCCAAAATCAAATTCACCCTGGAAAAGAGGAAAACAACAGCCTCCCTTTCCTAGACACACTAGTCATCTGCCAGCCTGATGGAACCTTGGTTTTCTCAGTTTATAGAAAACCCACCCATACAGGCCGATACATTCACCAACAATCTCCACTCCCCCCACAACAATATGGAGTTTATGAAAACACTATACAACAGAGCTAAACTAATCTGTTCTAATGACATGGTCCTAAACACTGAACTAAATCACATCCTCAACACTTTCTCAGTCAATGGCTACCCCCCCCAAAAAAAATCCAAAAAATATTAAAAGCTACAAACCACAGCCCCCCCCCCTCCACAACAAGGATTACTCTAAATCCATCACCATTCCCTACATCCAAGGCATCTCGGAAAAAATCACCACAATTTTAAAAAAATATTACCTGACCTCCTGTTACAGGCCTTACAGAAAATTGGCATCCCTTATCTGCTCCACCAAAGACCAACTACTTCCCCTAGATCTACCTGGTGTATACCAGGTCCCTTGCAGTTGTAAACTGTCTTACTTTGGCCAAACAGGCAGGACAGCGAATATCAGAATTTCTGAACACAAGGACTACATCTGTTTTCACAAGTACAGCCATTCTGGTCTTGCAGACCATGCTCTGGATACATGCCACAGAATACAGTGGAAGAAAGCTACAGTAATACACCATAGCAAATACAAATTCGAAAAACTATTTATGGAATCAGCCTCAGCCATAAGAAACTCTCCAAACATCAACAAATTTGTTTGTATGCAACTGCCCCAAATTTGGGAGGCTTACATCAGCAGACCTTCAGCCCAACGGCCAAGAACACCTACTTAGCCTGCTAGAGGGCACCATCAGGACTTTTAGGAGAATAATAGTTACTCTTCACTCTCAGTTACCGTGTTGTAGTGCCTACATGCATGTGCCTTTTTTTGTAAGTTCCTTTTGAAAATGGCAACGTGATGCTGCCGAAATATCGGAAATATTTATTAAAGTGTAATTTAATTTATATTCGTATCTACGTTGTTCAATTCCATAAGTAATTTAATAATATTTTACAAAGAATTAATTGAGCTAAGCACATTTGATTATTATTATTATTACTTCAAAACCCCATGGAGTCAAAGACTCATCTAGTGGGTCCTTTTATCATACACACAGCTCATCATACTGCAAAATTACATCTTCCATGTGTGGTAGTCCATGTGTGACCCAATCAAAGCCTTATACAATGGAACAAGAATCTCCCTACTTCTACAAGTCATTGTCCTCTGCATCATTCCCAGAAGTCTTTGTGCTGTCTTCACAATTTTGGCAATGTGTCCCCTAAGTTTCAGATCCTTATCCACTATCACCCCAAGATTTCATATTTCCTTCACCTCTGACAATATATCAGAACCAAGCATAAATTTTGCATCCCATCTTTGTTTCCCAAATTTTAAAAGCTTACATTTTGCAACATAGAACTCATATCCCCATTCCTGTGCCAAATCACTGAATTTATTGAAGTCTTCTTGTAAGGCCTTCTACTCTTCATAGATAGTCCCAACTTTGCATCATCTGCAAACAACTGAATATCTCCATCCAAATCTTCACCAATATCATTAACATAAAAGTTAAACAGTAATGGCCCCTAAAACAGACCTCTGAGGTACACCACTAGTGACTTTCTTTTTGAGAGATATTGCTCCCCCATACACAACTGCTGATACCTATCAGATAGCCAGTCTCTGATCCAATGCACTAATCTAATATCCAACCCCCCCCCCCCTCCGCTCTAGTTTGACTATGAACTTATCATGCAGTTATCTATCAAAAGCTATAAATTATATATTTAGTTTAATCCTTTATCCAAGTGTAAGCAAACAAAGTTTGCCCCTGAATTATCTTCAGGACTGGGGCAACTTGTGATAAAGGTGGAATAAGTTCTCATCACTTGTCTTAGTATCTCCCATAATGCAAAGCACATCTCCTTGCAGACATGTATAATGCTGTGCATTAAGGGAAGGGCCACCACCCAGACCGGTTTCGACCTTTATTGAGGTCTCATTAGTGGTAGCCAGACCCAGAGGTGGTATTACCAAAGTGGAAGTAATGGAGAAGTCATATTTATCTATACGTCTCCGGAAGTTGTCAACACCTTATTATTAAATTACTCTGGATTAGAGAAAGATGTTGGAATGTTTTTCCACTTGGTTAGACTTTAAATTATATATTCATAGTCTAAATTATAAATATATAATTTATAGTCTAACCAAGTAGAAAAAACTTCCAACATCTATCAAAAGCCTTTGTGAAATGTAAGTATATTACTGTGTATCCCTCTCCTCTGTCCAAGGAAGTAGTCACCTTATTGTAATAATTAAGTAGATTACTGAAACATGACCTCTCTTTAGCAAATCCATGCTGTCTATCAAAGATAATACCATTGTTGTCAACCCAATTCTGGATCCTAGTTCTCACAAGCTTCTCCAACAACTTAACCACAACACCTGACACACAGATAGGCCTATAGTTTAATGCTTGAGTTCTATCACCTCCCTTATGAAGTGACACAATCTTGCCCTCCTTAGGAACTTGACTGAGTGCAAGACTCATATTAAAAAAATATGTCAAGGCAGATGTCAACTCCCTGGCACATTCCTTCAGAATACTTGGTGATACATAATCAAGTCCCACAGCCTTATTAACATCTAGTTTGCTCAACTCCCCAATATGCCTCTTGCTCACTTAGAGTCAGTCTCTCTTCCCCATCATCAACTGCTCAATCTCTCCATGAAGTCACCTTCACAAGATTGAAAGACCTGTATGAACTGTTCATTAAGTATCTCCACTATATCTTCTGCAACAGCTGTCCTTATACCATTTTCTCCAATCAGTGTCATCTTTCCATAATCATTCTTTTTTTTTTTTGCTCACTGCATATCAAAAGAACTCCCTAGGATTCTTTTGATACCCTCCTTGCCTGGTCTGTAATCCTCATGGAATTGGTTATTACCACTTCTCCTATGCTGCCTCCATAATGTCCTTTTTCTCTGTATCGCATACTTAATCTCTTTATTCATCCATTTCATACTTACCTTATTTAACCTTGTGATCCTTGGAATACATTTAGACATTGTTTCTACTAGATCAGCGCTTCCCAAACTGGGGGCTGTTAGTTTTGTTAGGGGGGGGGCCTAAAATAATGAAAACAAATTTAAAATGTTTTATGACTACATGTGCCATGTCAAACGTGTAAGATGCTAAAAATGTAATATTTGCATTTGATTTTTGCAATATTCGCTGTATATATTTTGTATTGAATATAATTACAATAAATATTGTAATAATATTGTCTGTATTACAATTTTTTTTTTTTTTTTGATGGGGCCATGAAATATTTTAATTTTTCGAAAGGGGCCTTTATATCCATAAGTTTGGGAAGCACTGTATTAGATAGTCCTTGAAAATCCCACAAGCTACATTGTTCTCTTTTCCAGCTAACTCCTCATCCCATGCTACACCTGCAAGCTGTCTCCTGAGCTCTTCATAATCAGCCCTCACAATATACCCATTTTCTCACAGAGGTCCACACACTGCTGGCAACCACGTAGATAATAACTTCATGGTCACTCTTACCAATTGGTGGGTGATTGGACACCTATTTGAGGAATAATTACCTCCTACTGGAGGTAATTATCCCTCAAAAACTCAAGAAACTCATTTTTTTTATACTTCTAGTTGCTATTTCATCATCCCAATCTATATTGCCATAATTAAAATTGCCCATAATGATCACCCTTTTCTTATTTGCTTGGCTAATTTGATTATACATTTCATAGTCACTACCATCCACATCACCAGGTCTATAGCAACATACAATGAAGTATTTCATTCTATTCACCTCTATCTCGTACCATACTGCCTCAAAACCACTGGCACTATTTCCTTCCTGCATATCTACTTTGTATGGATATACCTCTTTCTCTATCATTAATAGCACCTCTCCCTCCATTTTTACCCTTTCTATCCTCATGAAACACATCACCTCTTGCATCTCTATTCCTGTCAGGATGTCGTCCTCATCCAACCATGTCTCACTTTAATAGAAGAGGAAACACCCAAAGAAGAATAATTTCCTCTTTGGGTGAACAGACTCAATTACTGTAGCCATATCATATGCCTTGTTTCTTACCCTTCTAGCATTTGTATGCAAACACAGCAGCTCATTAAACTGATAACCACACTCACTTTCTTACTCACATAGCCTGTTGAGATCCTTCTGAAGGGCCCAACAACATCTGCTCTAATTCTGATAGTTTTCCAAATTTTGCATCATCAGCAAACAGCTATACTTATCTCTAGATAAGCCGCCAGTCCCAATGTCATTAATGTGCAAGTTAAATTATTATGTTCTTAAATAGTGATCTTCATTTTGGAATTTTTGGAAATTTTAGAATACCACTCCTTCATAGACAACTTGCTGATACTTATCTGAGAGCCATTCTGCTATCCAACTTGCTAATCTGTTATCTAATCTCTTTTCTTCCAATTTATCTTCCAACTTGTAATGTCGCAGTCTATTAACCACCTTACCGGCCGTTATGGATCAAATACGCATCTGCATACGCTTCGTATCCATCATATATTTCATTGTTGTAACAATGGTATTATAATTTTAATAAGCACTTCGCATCCATGATAACGTGAACGTCTATAGACGTCTTGGCCGGTAGCGTGGTTAAAGCTTTTAAAAAAATCCAAATCTACCACAGTATATGCATCTTCTTTATCCAGTGATTTTGTCATCTTGTTGTAACACTTAAGCAGATTGCTAAAACTTGACTTCCCCTAATTTAGAATATTGAATATGATAGAAAACTATTATTATTATTATCCAGGCCTCCATGGAGTCAAAAGACTCATCGTGGGAGGTCGTTTTTAGGAAATACAGTCTATCATATAATACAAAGTCTATAGTATATCATACTAGATAATAGAAAGAATATGGAGAATAATTTGAAAGAATAATTTGTTGAGGCATCTTAGCTGAAATATCTTATTGAAATATTAGGTGACTTATGCATGATTTATTTAGTTTTAATGCATGATGATCATCCTTTCAGTATAATTGATTGCACTACAGTTAAGTGATTCCATCTAATCATGCTTATGAAGTGAAAAATACTGGAGCAGTTTTGATTTCATTATTGCAATATATGATATTTCTTAAAGTTTTCTTTTGAAAATGTCATATTTTTAAAAACACACATTAAAATAATTAGTATAATATAATAATGAGTTTAGTATCTGACAGTTTCTAAATTTCCTCTTTGAAAATAGTAGATAGCCACAAAATTTCATTGTCTATAGGATGGCTGCTATTCTGCATTTCATAGAAGTTACTGAATGGTATGAATTTCTGAGCCTGGTGTTATTTCAGGCAGTTCTGTAAGTACTGTATATGTATTTTACTGATTTCTCTAGGAGAATGGCCAGTTTGCAGATCCTTGAACTACAAAGGTCATAATAAATTTCTTCAAAAATTATTTCATCGGTGAACTAGTACAGTTTAACCCACCGATTTTTATCTGTATTCTCACGTCAAGAGTAACTGCTTCTGTACTGAACTATTCTTTATATTAGAAGAACATAATCAAACAAGATTTGAAAGAAAAAAGGCACAATCAATAAAAGTGAAGAATATTATATTAAAATGTTAGATTTTCATTGCTAGCTTATATTCAGTATGAATTCAGTATAAATATAAATTGTCACACCATATGATTGCTTATATTATGTTTTTCCTTCCAATCTTCCAGAACATTTGTTTTCCTTTTGATTACTTACTATTAAAATTGATTTTTTATTCAGTTTGAAATATTTATTTTAATTATATATTATTATTATTATTATTTAGCTTATTTTTTGTTGTTGTTGCTTACTTTCCCTCCCACTTCTACTACATCCTCTATTTTTTTTCTTCCTTTCTTTCTTCTGTTTTCTTATCTGTATCATCCTAAGAGAATTTAAATCTTTATATTTTCATTACTCCTATTCTTATGAAAAGTGGCATGTTGTGTATATGCTTCAATATTATTTGTCATATTGTTGTACTTGACTGACATAAAACATCTGGGTCATTTAACATGCTGTGTAGTAATGTCACCATTAATGTTATCAATGTATTATCTTAATTTAGATGGTGCATTTTGCTCAGAACAGTTCTATGTAGTATTTTGTTACATATAGTGCAATAAATTATCTCTGTAACTGACATGTTTGTGCATCTCTTTTAATATATATATGTTTTCATTTTTTTCCCTGATAGTTATTGAAATTTCACCCAATTACAGATGTCCAAAATAATTGTATGTATTCAGTTTATGTTATTGTTTGTATTGCAGAATATAAAAAATGTAAACAGCAACATCATAGTTATACCATTTGGTTTATCTCTGGAAAATTTTCATTACATCCATTAATCACATGTAGAGAATTGCTAATCTAGAAACTCCCACTTCTTCTTCTTGATGAAGTTACAGGACCGTTCTTATTGCAGAGGAAATCATTATAGAAACACTTCCCTGACAGTTTGCAATCCTTTCACTTTGAACTCATTGAATTAATCTGTTTTAGTAACATGGTTTGTTAATAGTAAACTTTGTTTGAAGATTAGTAGGATTATAACAGTAAAAAGAGAATCACTAGTTTTTCAACATGAATGATACCTGACTTTTAATATGTATATGTCATGTTTTTCAATCATGATTTTTAATGCCTGCGGTGACAGTCATTTTGGTTGTTCAATGTCTGAAGTGGCACTAAACCATATTATTATTATTATTACACCCTCCATGGAGTTGGTAGACTCATCATGGGAGGTTCATTCAACTGACAACATATTTACATATAGAATCTTAAAATCCTTAACACTCCTTGCATTAACAGCACATTCTGGTAATGAATTCTCCATGTAAAAAATCTACTTCTCACGCCCCTCTTCGCCACACTTTTACATAACTTCCAGGGATGATCTCTGGTTCTTCCTCTCTTACCTTCTACTCTTTTTATAATCCCTTCTGGATTAATCTGATAAAATCCTCTCACTATCTTAAATGTCTCTATCATTTCACCTCCCTTCCTCCTAGCCACCAAACTCTGCAATCCACATTTCTTCAACCTTTCTCTCTCTCCATAGCAAGCATTCCAAAGTCCCGATATGGTATTAGTCACTCACCTCTGAACCCTCTCCAATGTCTCCACATCACATTGAAAACCAGGTGACCACATTTGAGCACAATAATCCAACTGTGGCCTGACCAATGCCTTATACAGTGGTGCAACCACTTCCCTATCCCTCCATGTTAGATGTTAGAGTACTTCTTATCATAGCAGTACTATGATGTACAGCCTTTGCAACACTATCAGTATGCTCTCTAAACTTCAGTCCCCAATCTCATCCACTTCCTTCAGTATGGCACCATCGATATAGTACACATCCATCCTATATTTCTGCACTCCAAAATGCAACACCTTGTACTTATTGATATTAAAACTACAACCCCCACTCTTTTGTTCAAGTAAAAAGTCTATTCATATCTTCCTGAAGGGAATTAACATCAGCAGTGCTACTTATAATTCTTCACAACTTCACATCAACAGCAAACAACTGAAAATTCCCACTCAATCCACATGATATATCATTTACAAACAAGTTAAACAGCAAGGGGCCCAAGAACGGAACCCTAGGGTATGCCTCTGGTTGCCCTCCTTTTTCGAGACACTGCTCCACAATACACAACCTGCTGGTATCGTTCAGAGAACCAATCTCTGATCAATCTAGCCAATATACTATCTATTCCCATCCTCTGCAGCTTGTACATCAACTTATCATGTGATAATCTATCTAACATTTTTGCAAAAGTCCAAGAATATCACTGTATATGATTCTCCCTTATCTAAGACACTTGTTACCTTATAAAATGCTGACCATCATAAAGAATGTTATGTCCACCAACCCAATCCTGTATTCTATTCCTTACTAATCTCTCTAACATCTTGACCACAATTGTGGTTATACAGACCAGCCTATAGTTGGAGACTTCTGTCTTAGAACCATGCTTGTGGAGTGGTATTATTTTGCCTTCTCTCCACTCCTTAGGAACCGTATCCACTGCAAGTCTTTCATTAAATAACCAGGTTAAGGGTATAACCTACTGTGGTGGACATTCCTTAAGAATACATGGATATATGTCATCTATTCCCAGCCTTATTAACATCTAAGCCAATCAACACCTGATACACCTCTGATTCTGTCACTTCCAATTCTCCTGATACTTGTCTCCCTTCTGTATATTGTACCAAATCATTTACACCAGTATGATATACGCTGATAAAGTGCTCATTCAATAACTCCATTATATCCTTTGAAACTCTTAGTCTGCTGCCATGACTGTTCTGTTCACCAGTGTTAATCTGCCATAATTATTCTTCCTCCTGCTTGCCATGTAGCCATATTTATTCACTAGAGTAGCATTTTATTAATGTTATAGAGTTACAGCCTTGTATGAGCGATAAAAAAAATTATAAAAAAATGTAATAGCCTGTTCATCTATTGCGATGGTGATCCTAATAAATGATTGAAAAAAGTAGTATTTGAATTTTCTAACATGCAACTGAATGAAATCTACTATATTTTGCTTATTTAACCAAGCACAATAGTATTACAAAACCTACTCATCAGTAACCCAACTACTTACTGCATTCATTGATAAAAATTGTCCTATTACTTAATTTGATTGGCAACATATAATCCTATTAATAGTTTAATTTCATGTTAAAAATTATCTCCCACACATACATTTAAGCTGTTTTTTTTTTTTTATAATGAGTGTAAATGTATGATAGGTGCTAAGTTTGCTTATTTGAACCACATTCAACTGCAATATGACAATTACTATTCGTTAGATTGGTTGGATGTTGAAAAACACACTGAAAAGTATCATTAAGTCAAGAAATTATCATTACTCTTTGTTACACTTTTATATAACCGAGTATGAGCTATTCTGTTCAGATTTGAATCACCTAGGTTTTTGGGGATCCAGAACTGGGTGAACAGGTTTGTGAAAAATTCCCTATAAGGATAGAATGAAAGTTTATGAGTTACAAAATTTGGTCAATAGGTAGAAAAAAGGAAAAATGGTAGAAACACATAAATTACTCAAGAAGTTTTATAGGATAGATTGAATGTTTCAGTACATTCAGTATAGTAGAATTTTTGCTTGGTGAATGAATATACTGAATTGCCAAAAGTAGCTGGCAATTCGTGAGTTTTTTCTCAGTGAATGAGTTAATGGAAGAGTACAACAAATTTTGTGTAAGTAATGGTTAATGTGGGTCTCCCATGATGGATTTTCATAGAAATGCTAAGATAACAGTAATTATAAAAATAATAAGAAGAAATATATTACAAAGTCCCAAGTCCAGAATTTCAAAACTGTATGTGTTCAAACACCAGAATTTCTTGTAAGCAGTATTGCTTCCCATGGCTATAATTTTGGCATGATGACTGTATCATTATAGACAATGTATGTTTCATTATTAAAATAAAGAAAGTTAGCATTTCTTTTATCTGTTTTTATTGCTAGTTTATTTTTTCTCCCGTGTCATAAACACAGCTGGAGGGATAACTTTGTGTTGCCATTGCTGTTAAGTTATGTAATTTAATATGTGCTGCAATCATAATGGTATCTAACAGATAAGCTTAGGTGTTGACGGTTATTCATGAATTATTTTTAATGGCATTAACAACACCAAACAAACTATTTTATGAGGATGTTTTTTTAAGTGCTTATATTTCACTGAATTTCAAATCAGCAGTTTGTCTATGCGACATTGAGTAAGTGAAACAATACAACTGTAATGGACAAAAGATCTAAAGTCCTATTTTGGCACCCTTTAATGTTGTAAAAAAAAAAAAAAAATTACAGCTATTTGGTAGTTGCTCTTAAGATAACAATCTCTTACATTTTTGGAAAATTAATGCATTCTTCATAGCCATGACTGATTCAAAAAGTAATCTTTCACATCTATAACGATTTCTAAACAGCACATTCATTTTCTTTCATCTAATCCTATGTGAAGGGGTGTCCAAAGTGTGTCTGCCAGTCCTGACTTGCCATAATAATAGTAGTGAATGTGTTTTTTATGTTCTTCCAGACAGATGTTAACCGATCTTCCTTTCATAATGGTAGTTGTGGCTTTTGTGATATTATATAAGTAATTAGGAATAGCCTATGTATTGCATAAAAGGTGTGAACAATGCACAAACACTAGTACTGACTTAAGAATACTCCACCTAGTTATGAATAAATCAATTTTTGACCTTACAACTGAGTGGAAGAATATATTAACCATATCAAAACTTTAATTAATGGATGAAAAATGCTAGGAAATGTTGATAGCTTAAACCAAAATGAAACTAATAATCACTTTCTTTTCATATCTGAAAGTTATTTTTGAACTGCTTAGGAAAAACCTTTGTCACCTGCTTCCCAACCATAAACATTTCAATTTGCACTTGCTGAAATTGGTATAAGCAAATGCAAAGTCATCGCAACATTTTAACTGGTATCAAAAGTTCATAGGAATTGACTGCATTTAAATTTCCATGTTTTTCCTACTGTGCAATATGAGATATTATTATTATTATTATTTCCCAAGACCTCATGGAGTCAAAGACTCATCTGGGAGGTCCTTTTATCACACACACACACACACACACACACACACACACACACACACACACACACACACACACACACACACACACACACACACACACATCTCATCATGCTGTGTCTTAAACACACTCAAACTCCTTGCAGACACCACACTCTCAGGCAAGGCATTCCAATCATTCACAACTCTCTGCACGAAAAAAACCTGCCTCTCACTCCCCAACTCACACCCTCTTTATACAGTTTCCAGGGATGACCTATGGTTCTCCCCTGATCCCCCACTATTCTCTGTAGAACTTCTCCACCATTGATCTTATAACAACCCCTTACCAACTTGTAGGTCTCTATCATATCTCCCCTCTTCCTCCACTCCACCAGACTCTGCAAATTACATCTTCTCAATTTTTCCTCATACTCAACATTCCAGAGGTCAGAAACTACCTTAGTCAGTCACCTTCGGACCCTTTCCAACATCTCTTCATCTTTCTGAAAACCCAGTGACCAAATCTGGGCACAATAGTCCATGTGTGGCCTGATCAAAGCCTTATACTACAGGAAATTTCTCCCTACTTCTACACGTCAGTGTCCTCCTCATCATTCCCAGAAGTCTTTGTGTTGTCTTCACAATTTTGGCAATGTGTCCCCTAAATTTTAGATCCTTATCCACTATCACCCCCAGATCTCTTATTTCCTCTACCTCCAACAATATATTCTCACCAAGCATAAATTCTGCATCCCATCTTTGTTTTCCAAATTTTAAAACCTTACATTTTGCAACATAGAACTCACATCCCCATTCCTGTGCCAAATCACTGAATTTATTCAAGTCTTCTTGCAAGGCCACAACATCTTTACTACTCTTTATGGTTCGTCCCAACTTTGCATCATCTGCAAACAACTGAATATCTCCATCCAAATCTTCGCCAATATCATTAATATACAAGTTAAATAGTAATGGCCCTAAAACAGACCCCTGAGGCACTCCACTAGTGACTTTCCTTTTCCTGGATATCGCACCCCCATACACAACTTGTTGATACCTATCATATAGCCAGTTTCCAATCCAATGCACTAATCTAATATCCAACCCCATCTGCTCTAGTTTGACTGTCAACTTATCATGAGGTACTCTATCAAAAGCCTTTGCAAAATCTAAGTATATTACTGTGTATCCTTCTTCTCTGTCCAAGGAAGCAGTCACTTTATTATAATAAGTAAGTAGATTACTAAAACATGACCTCCCTTTAGCAAATCCATGCTGTCCATCAAAGATTATACCATTGTTGTCAACCCAACTCTGGATCCTAGTTCTCACAAGCTTCTCCAACAACTTAACCACAACACTTGACACAGAAATAGGCCTATAGTTTGATGCTTGAGTTCGATCACCTCCTTTATGAAGTGGCACAATCTTGCCCTCCTTCCACTGTTTAGGAACTTGACCAAGTGCAAGACTCGTATTAAAAAAAAAATGTCAAGGCAGGTGTCAACTCTCTGGCACATTCCTTCAAATTATGCGGTGATATATTATCAATTGGTAAATTTATTGGTAAATTTTTTCTGTAATATTTTCAGTTATGTTAGACAACATAGATCTCTTATATTTCTACTTTTCAAGAATACAACTTTAAAATGGTTGTTCCACAACTATTTTAAAGTATTAACTGCACTCTGATATGGCAGACAGAGATTTTCTGTCAATGAGTTTATACAAATTATTGATATATCTACCTGAGTATGCTACATAATCCTGACCACTCTTCAGATGCATTTGATGTCTTAATTACCATTGATTAAGAAATCTAACAATTAGATTGTCCACTATGTAGCTGAGATTGCAATTTGTAATGAAGTCTTTTGCCATGGGATTTTTTTTAAATAATGATAAGCCATTTGACTGGAAAGATTAGAGTTTGGATTCCAAATGGGATGCAGAAATCTTTATGATGACTGGATTTTCAAGGGGAGCTAAACCAGGGTGCATATAGAAACAGTGTTTTCCATTCTAGAAATTAATTTCTCTCCCTTCCCAAAATTGCATCTTGCCAGAAAAACATGCACAATAATCAGAACTACACTGGCCTCATAGCCTTATTTGCTTCCAGTATAAATTAAAACATCCCATCAACCAAACTCTTCTGCCATGTATCGCTTAGCCTTGTCTGGTATTATAAGAATGCCAGATAGGATTTTCTATATCGTTGTTTTTCATTTTCTTGGTATTTTCCAGTGTGTGTATAAAGACTTAGGTGTTTTCAATTATTATTTAATGGTATTAACTTTCAATATATATATATATATATATATATATATATATATATATATATATATATATATATATATATATATATATATATATATATTGTAAGTTATATATTGGCTCCCTGGATGTGTCAGATAGTAATAATAATAATATATATATATATATATATATATATATATATATATATATATATATATATATATATATATTGAACTGCTGATATTATTTCACTACATTTCAAATCAGCATCCTCAGAGATTTTAAAAAAATCACAGAATGTGGCATACTAACAACCAAATAATTGCAGAAACAGTTCAAAATTGTATGGACAAATTAGCTAATGTCCTATCATGGTCACCATAGTACCAGCTTTAAAATAGTTTACAACAGTTGCTTGACAAAAGGTGATCTTTAACTGTAATTTTCTTCCATCTAATCCTGTATAAAAAGGTGCCCAATATACAGAAATACACAGAAACCATTATATGTCCAACAAACTATTTTTGGAATGAGCATCAGCAATCAGCCTCTTTTCAAACTTCAGTAAGCTTGCTTGGAGTAATATAGCGAATTTTGGGAGAATGTTAATTGAAGACTACTACCATCCCAGCAACTTGATTGCAGTATATATGCAATCAATTTTTATATAATTTCCACATATCTGAAACAAAATCTCCATATGTGTTTACATGTGCACATGCAATCATGCATGTGTGTACACATACCAACATACATGTATGTGCAACCAATTCTGAAAGGAGTAAAAATTGGATTTTTATTTTCCTAATGTAAAAGTAAAAATTAAACTTTGCTTACATAAGATATTACATATTATGGATTACATATTAAACTTTGCTTATAGGATAGGAAATGATTTAAGGGAAAAGATCCATTTGTTTGACAATAACTCAAGACTGGGAATATAGTTAATGAAAATGATACAGAGATTCTGCAGAATGATTTAAATAGACTTGCATTATGAACAAAGGATAATGGCTGCCAGTTTCATGTAGCAAAGTGTGAGTTCATATACTTTGGGAAGAAATCACATTAGTACCAGATTGATAGAACTGAACTGCAGGAAAGTGATGAAGCTAGTGATATCGGGTCTGATTGTGGACATGGAGTTGAAGTTTAGGGAACATATTGCAAAGGTTGCCAAAATAACTCATTAGATAACTTAGATGTTGAAGACCACATGGTCAGGGAAGTTATTTTTCCTCTTTATAAATCTTTAATAAGGCCACATCTGTATTATGTTGCAAAAGTCTGGTTGCCTGAATTCCTTGGGGATGAGACGATCGTAGAGAGGATCCAGATAGCAAGTAACCAGCTGACAGATCTATGGAATGCAGCTGATGAGGATAAATTGAAGGTCTGAGAGTTACAAAGCCTAGTTGAAAGGGAAAAAAAAGATTTGACAGGATATGATAGACACCTATGAGGTATAAAGTGGCTTAATAGGATTGGCCCAGGAGACCTTTTTCAATACATGGACGGATGCAAGGAAAATATTGGATCACTCCTGGAAATTGTATAAGGGTGTGGTTAGCAAGGCTGTGTGGATTAGTTTGAGGTGGTGAATGCATTAGCAGAGGTGATTGCGAGTGCTTTGTCAGTGAGTAAATTCAAGGAGATCAGTTAATAATAATAAGAAGAAGAAATATTTTTCTTCTTATTATTATTAATAATATCAGACCTCAATGGAATCAGATACTCCAATTGTGATATGTACACACAAAGCCTCATCAAACAATGTCTTAACTCATTTGTTTTGTGCATATTCGTAACACACTCAGGCAGTGCCTTCCACTCACCAACTGTTCGTGCAAAGAACTCCTCACTCCTTTGCTCACACTCTCGTTATATAGGTTCCAGGAATGGTTTTTGTTCTTCTCCCTATCCCATTCTATGAAAGATTCTTCCATGTTAACCTGGTAATAAATTATGATCAACTTATGTCTCAATCATATCTTCTCTCTTCCTCCTATTCTTGCAGATTTGCAAATTACATTCTCTCAATCTGCATCATACTCCACATTCCAAAGACCTGTTACCACCTTTGTGAATCTTCCTGGACAATTTCTATCATATCATCTTCACCTTGAAACCAAGTAACCAAATCTGTGTACAATAATCCATATGAGGTCTAATCAAGGAATAAAACAATGATTTTTGCAAGCCAAGGTTCTCTGCATCACTGCCATTATCCAAAGACTTCACAACTTGTGTAGTGCGACCTTTGAATTTCAGGTGTTTGTCCACCATCACTCCCAGATCTGTCATATCCTCTAACTCTTTCAAAGTTTCTCTACCTGTTATTAAATGATTTCTGTATCCTAGTTTTCACTAATATCTCCGATATCTTAACCACATCTTCGGATATACAGATTAGCCTATAATTTGTCGCCACAGCCTTATGCAGTGGAACAATTTTACCTTCTTTCCACTTCCTCAGGACCTGTAATAAATATTGTGTACAAAGTGGTTAACACAGAACTCCAGTGATGAGTATTTGACTGTATGGAGATACTTCAAGAAAATATCTGTCGTTAGAATTTTGAAGGGAGGTCACGTGAAAGCAATTGCTAATAGTTTGGAATTTATTTAGTACATGCCATCTTAGAAGGAACTGTCCCAAATATGGCTTACATTTATGGGAGCCATAATTGGATTATGTTATTTGTGACCCTTGGATATACAGACATTGGTGTGACATATGAAGAGAATATTGAAAAGACCATCCTTCAGTGTAAGCAGTGGAAAACAAAGTTTTGGTTTCCATATGTTGGGGAACGAAATCAGTAATATCAAAGTATACTTAAAATTCGACTAGTTATTCAATACAGAAAGAAGTTTAATTCATTACAGCTGATGTGAAAAACAAGACACAAATTAAAAATGTAGTATTAGATTTGTCTAATACGTTTTGTTAAATATTAATTTGAGCTGGATAAAAATTTTATTTTTCTAACCAAGCCCCCACCCTTAAAAGAAAAAAGTTTCTAATATTTGCATATAGTTGCATATATACCTGTACTATGTATGTTTAAATTTTCCACGATTTGCTTTAAATTTACATTATAGCTGATATTTGGCTATTGAATTTTTTTACTTAACAAATAAATTAACTAGTATACAATAAACAAAACATATAATATAATGCACTCACTTCATGACTATTTATTCTGAGTAATGAGCCAACACACATTGTTAATTATACCAGATATTAATCATTCAGTACTTTATTATAAAATATATACACGTTTACACAAGAATATTATTTAATTTGCCAAATATTTCAGTCTGAATATTACAGACCATCTTCAGTGGCCACATAGGAATAGTTTTAAAAAACAAGGTGGAATACGAACAATTGATCATTCACAAATAGAATGAGCCACGTGATGTCATATCACTAAGTATTAAAAGAGTAAACCTTTTTTTATCAGAGTCATGATTAAATTAAAGATATTACAGATATACAGTCATTACGATTCAAGTTAGGACATTGAAGTAAGGCCTCCATACTTTCTTTAAATAAACGTTCAAATTTATAGTGACATCTGTGTAGGAGGCGAGTCTTAGACCAAAGGATGTGGTGGCTTATTTCTATTCTGTGCTGAGCTAATCCAGATTTCTCGGGTTTGTTGTGTTGAATGGATGATTGATGCTCTTGAATTCTTTTTTCTATAGAGCGTCCAGTTTGTCCAAAGTAGAAAAGATTACAGTTACACGGAACTTGATACACACCAGGTAGAGACATAGTTGAGCGTTTATCTTTAGAAGAAGGAAAATGGGTGGATAATTTGTTAATAGATGTATAAGTGGCTGTTAAATCATATTTCTTCAGAATTCTAGAAATTGGTTCTGAAATCCCGGCAGTGTAAGGAATTGGAACTCGATGTATTGAATCTTTGCTGTTTTGTGTTGGATTGTAAGAATCGAAAAGATGTTGTGTACTCTTTTCGGAGAAGCCATTTAGTTTCATGTGATGTTTGATAGTCGAAAGTTCTTTCTGTAATAAATGAGAAGTTGAACAATTAGTTTTGGCTCATCGGATTAAACATTTTATGATTCCTGTTTTTTGACAAGGATGATGATGACGTGGCTTGTTCTATTTGTGAATGATCAATTGTTCATATTCCATCTTGTTTTTTAAAACTATTCCTATGTAGCCACTGAAGATGGTCTGTAATATTCAGACTGAAATATTTGGCAAATTAAATAATATTCTTGTGTAAACGTGTATATATTTTATAATCCTAATGTCACAAGTATCTTTAAAGAATCAAATTCAGTACTCTATATGTGCATTACACATATTAATTTAGTGTAATTCAAATTAATGACTTAAGTTTCAAAGGTGTTAATTATAATGGGATTAATAAATCAAATATAACAGATAAGCAGTATGATATAATGGGAGAACTTTTAATCAGAGTACTTAAAAATGATGATGCTAACTGCTATAGTGAAGGAGATTGTGGTTCATATGCCAAATGAGAAATTTTGTATTATGCTTTGAGTAATGATGAGTCTTGGCTCCATGGAGATCTGGTGTAAGATAAAGTGAAGAAGACATTCCATATTGGCTATCTGTATAATTTACAAACTGAACATATGCTGAATTAAGGATAAACATCATGAACATGAATATGGCCAAAAGTTTGTTTGACCTCACTGTTACTTTGTTTCTTTTGTTGTACTGAAGGTTCTGTTATGGAAGGAATGGAAGAATTTTTTTAATTCATTAGAGAAGACAGCTGATATGAAGAAAAAAGGAAAAGTTGGTCGATGGTGAAGATTTAATCAGCAGACATATAGAAATATTTGAAGATAATTTGAAAGAAAAGGCAAAGTCTATTAATAATGGTAAATATATGTTCAGGTAATACAATGATCCAACGTAAAGGTGTGTGCAAATTCATATGAAGAGAACTCAAGAAATAAGAAAAGTCTTCTTGACTATGCCATTGTTGACAGTGATATATTCACTAGTTTCTGGAACAAAAGAGTATTCAGGAGATAAAAGGAAGGAAGTGATTACTCTTTAGTTTTGAGAAGGATAAAACTTAAATTTCATGTTAAAAAGAAAAATGTATACAAATGTTTGGGGAAAAAATCAATGCTGAACAGCTTCCCTCAAATGTACAAATACGTTTTTAACAACAACAACAAAAAAAAAAATTAAAGTGCTTGAAAACAAGAATTAAATCTTAGATACTGAGTAATAGACCCTGAAGAAAACACTGATTAAAATCAGCTCCATGTTAGATTCTAAAAGGATAAAGAGGCAGTCCTTTAAAAGAGAGAAGTGAAGTAATTTGTAAAAGTAGTAGCTGAACAATGTGGTGGGAAGACTGAAAAGAATGATATAGTTGTGGATCTGTGTTCTGTATTCGATGAAAAGAAGGATTTGTACAATGCTGATAGACTGCATCTAAATGGCTTTAGAGTTAGGTGTCTAGAGAGAGATTTGTTCACCAACCATGCTGAAGTGCAAATTCAGGAAAACTTAAGTAATTAAAGTGAAAGCAGGTGAGTTTGTATGAAGGCACCTATGAGGCGAATGAGAATGACCAAGTGTGGAATCTAGTCTCTCAAGCAAAAATGTTGAATATGATAGGCAATTCAGGAAATAAAGGTGGGTGGGTGGGGGACTAAAGGGTTTCTCTATACTAATATCAGAAGTATCAAAACAAGGAAGAGTTTTTGGCATTGGTTAGTGCAACCTTGCACTAACCGCACTAAGTTATAGGCATTAGTGAGACTTGGCTAACAGCAGATGATGTAGTTATAGTTACAGGGGCTTGCGAATGTTCCTTATGAGGATAGATTGAGTGTGTGTGGATTGCAGAAGTTGATCAGAGAAAAAGATATGATAGAAACATTTAAGTTGTTTAAAGGGTTTTATAGGATTGATGCAGAGGAAATGTTTCAGCACTTGGCTAGAGGGACCAGAACAAGGGATCATCCCTGGAAGGTGAATAAAGGTGTGAGTAGTAGGGGTTGAGGACTAGGTTTTTTGCTTGGAGAGTTGTGAATGAGTAGAATGGATTGCCACAGTCAGTTGTAAGTGCTTTGTCTGTTAATGGGTTCAAGGAGAGGTATGATAGATTATGTGGATAGATTGGGTCTTCCGCAATGAGTATTCGACTCCATGGAGGTGCCTACAATAATAATAATATAGAATATAAATATTAGAGGTGGCAAAATATTCTGGAGACTGTTGAAAAAGCCTGCAAAGGAGAAAAGAGTACTCTAAAAAAAGAATTTGAAAATGAGAATGGTGACATAAATACTTGAAGATAAAGATATTCTAGATGACTGGATTGATTACTATGAAATATTCTTAAATGAAAGAAGCGATGAAGAGCAGTAGAAAATATTCAAGAACGAATGAACTTGAGCTGTCTTAGAAATAAGATAGTATATGTTCATGTGAGACATGGACATATACAAAATCCATAATCAGGAAATTACAGGCCTTTGAGATGTAGTGCTATAGACAAGCACTGAAAATTTCTTGGATGGAGAATAAAACTAATACGAGGTATTGTGCACATAGTAGACCTTATGAAGAGAAAATGCGAGATCAGGAACTAATGTGAGATGATTCAACGGTAGATAACCATGATGTTAACAGACTTGTAGAATATTTGCTGAAGGAAGATCGAAGGATTGTGAGTTGCAAAATTTGGTTCATTGGTGGGAAAGACAGGATATGATATGATATGATATGATATGATATGGACATTTAATTGCTATATGGCCTGTATGTAGTGGGTGCAAAAGAAGCGTTTCACTATATGGCAGTAGGGGAGAGAACTGGTTACTCTTAATAGTTGAGTGGTTAGCAAGGATGCAAGGACTAAATTTTTTACTTGGAAAGTGAAACAAGTGGGTAGCTAGGAATAGTTATGAGTGCACTGTTAGTGAATGAGTTTATGGATACTCATTGTGTACAATAGTGTGATCCTTCCACATTGAATCTTAGACTCCTTGGAAATACCTGAATAATTAGTAAAATATTAAGTTATTCTAAGCTTTGTTCAGCATAATGTATTTTCCCATTAGCACATTTTGGATCAATTGTTACAGTAGCATGGTTCTTTCAAATAGGGGAAGTGAATAAGTGGTAACTAATAATAATACAAAAGGATATTATTAAAGTGATAAACATGTCTTCATAGAAAGTGGCTGTTTGAATTTACCTTCATGTCAGTTATCTAAATTTCTGTTGGTGAGCAGTTTAAGTGGCTTATAAATAAGAATATTTATGAGACTTATAAATAAAACCAGGGTTATTGTCTTTAAAAGGAGTGTTACAAGGAGCACATGGCATACAGATAAGTGACTTTATTTCAAAAATATTTCATGATATTGCTAATCATTATTGTTAATTTCTTTGTTTTATGACTTCGCTATTGAGTGTGTCTGATAAACCGGTGGTGAACAAGATGTGGTGTGCAGTGTACTCATTACCAAGGGTGAATGGCTAATAGTAAGAAAGTGAGAGTGGAGAGAGAGAGAGAGATGGTATGTCAGAAACATTTTGTGAGTGAGTGCCAGAAATTAGATACCTGTCAAAAGCATAAAAATGATGTGATGAATGTTAACAAGAAACGCATGAAATTGAGAATGCTATAGAGAATGTATGTAAGTGATGCATTAAATGATAGTGGATGAAATATGAATGAGCATTTAAAAGAAGTAGTTGAAGGTAATGTGAATGAAGAGGCACCAGTGAGGTGCCTTTTCATTCAATGTCAATAGTACATCGAAATGGTCAGGGATCATTTCAGGGAAGTAGTATCATGCTAGCATACCAAGGGCCAATAGGATAAATGAGGTGGAAGTTAAATGAATTAGGAACATCATAAAGCAGGAGCTGCAAAAAAAGAGAAAACATTGTGGGTAGATTATAAGGAGAATGGTGATCAACATGCCCATGAACAATACAAAGCATGGGAAAGAAGGGCGATTTATGGTAAGAAGTACTAAATCAGATTATGAAAGAAAATCAGCTAAGGAGGTTAAAGAAGTTTTTATAAGTTTTTTTTTTTTGTTATGTCGTGAGAAAGAAGTGATTATGGAAGGATAGCTTTAATTAACCGATGGTAGGAATGTTATAGAAACAGGAAAGATAGTTGACATACTAAGTAATCAATTTGCAAGAGCCCAGTGTGACAGGAGCTGCTCTACGAATTGAGTTAGATGAACTTTTCACAACATTCTAAAAAAACATTGTGAATACGGTAGTGGGATTGAATAGCATTTTAGCCTGTGTGCTATGAAATGTGTAAGAGAACTGGCATTGCTTCTGATCCAACTTTTTGATTTGTCTTGGCTCTGGCAAGGATATGAGGAGTCGAAAGAGGGTAAGGCGATTCCATTCCATAAATGAATCTCCAAGACAGAAGAAGCAAATTATAGACCAGTTGGTGGGAGCTAAATTTCTTCACCACTATTCTGCTTATTGGAGGCCTGAAGTAGTTGGAAAAAGTTCCATGTTTGGTCGCTAGTGTAGGGTTTTCAGACAATGTAAAATTAATAAAAAATAAAATATTAATAATAAATGATTAGAAATAAAACCTTTGCCTACCAACAGTATTGTTGTACTACAGGTTCACAAACTTTCATTAGTGGGGGACACAAAAATTCTCAGTAAGATATTGAAAAAGTTGATTAAAGGCAGACTTCAGGAATAGGTATTTAGGATTATGATTCTCTAAGGATCAAAGCTGTATAAATGAGAGGAAACCTCCACATAGCCTCTAAAGGAATGCAGAGAACCAACCAGGGCTTCTGATCTTATGTCCAATCCTCACCTTCTTGTGGTGCACCCTGTTGGGTATCTACCTGGATACTGAATGAACGAGGATGGGCTGACAATTTGGAATTTAGCCGACCAAATTGTATTCTTATTGGCTTAAACCAAAATACAAAATGATGGTACAACATGACAAAATTTCATGCCGGCTGGGGTGTCGCCCGGTTAAACAAGGCCCCGTTGTTTTCCCCGGGGAACCAGGGTAAACAGCGAAACGTCAGTTACTGGAACAAATCTGAAAACATGCCCCAACTCAACATCACCAGAACTGAAGATCGGTACTATCAACATAAGAAGTCTGAATGGCAAAGAAATGGAGCTAGCTGAGGAATTAGATAAGTACAAGATCAACATAATAGGGATGACTGAAACAAAAAAGACAAAATCTGGAGAGATCAGATCTTTCTGAGCAATAAATACAAAATATCATATTCAGGCAATGACAATCAAGGAAAAGAAGGCGTAGCCATAGTATTCAACACTAAATACAAGGCTAATCTTCTTGAATGGCAGGCAGTCTCAAGTAGAGTGATGTGGGCATATATCAGAATGGGGAACTGGACAATGAGACTTATTTGTGCCTATGGTTCCACAGAAGGTTCTACTAAGGTAGAAGTGGAGGAATTTTTTTAATGCTTTAGAGAAAGCATCCGACACAATGAAAAAGGAAAAGTTGGTCTTTGTTGGGGATCTAAATAGCAGAGTAGGAAATGATTGTCAGACATACAAAAATATATTGGGAAAATTTGGAGAAAAGAGCAAAGCTAATAATAATGGCAAATATTTGTTGGATTTCTGCTCAGGACATGGACTGGTTATTACTAACACCATGTTCCAACATAAAAATGTGCACAAATTCACATGGAGAGAAGAGGCAAGGAATAAAAAAGTCTCATTGACTATGTTATTGTTGATAGTGATGTTTTCTCCCTGGTGCAGGACACCAGAATGTACAGAGGATGTGAAATTGGAACAGCATAAAATTGAATTTCATTTTGAAAAGCAGAACATTTAAGAAAGTTTTAAAGTTAATAAAAGTTGAGCAACTCTCAGATGTGAACGGTAGACTAAAGTACACAAAGATTATTGAAGAAAAAATGAAAGAGTTTGAGAACAGGAACCAAACCTTGGAGATTCAGTGGCAAGCCTTGAAGAAAACCCTGATTGATTCAGCCAGAGAGGCATGTGGTGAGGTTGTCTGCAAGGATAGAAAAATCAGGACTCCATGGTGGACACAGGAAGTTAAAGAGGCAGTGAAGGAAAAGAAGAAAGCATATCAAACGTTCCTGGCAAATAAGTCAGCTTGTGCTCTTAGAGAACACAGAGACAAATGTAAGAAAGCTAAACACTGTGTAAAACTAGCTAAACAAAAGTCATGGGAAGAATTTGGAAAGAACATAGAAAATAAATATCAAGAAGATGGCAAGATATTCTGGAGGTTGTTGAAGAAGCTGTGAAATGGAGGAAAGAGTGTTGTGAAAGGAATTAGAGATGATAAAAGTGACATGAAAACTGGAGAAAAAAATATCCTTGAAGTATGGAGTAATTACTTCAAAAAATTGCTAAATGAAACAAGCAGTGATGACAGCACAGTTGTAAAAAAAAAAAAAACACTGACCAGGCATGCAGTCAGGAATACATATCCATACTTGAAGTAGAAAAGCCATCAAAAGCCTAAAATGTGGAAAGGCAGCAGGAGTATATGATATTCGACCAGAAATGCTCAAGTACGGAGGTATAAAAGTCGTACAGTGGCTGCACTGCATACTTCAGAAGACCTGGACAGTGGGATGAATTCCAGATGAATGGAGTAGAGCTCTCATAGTACCCATATATAAAAAGGAAAATAAAACTGAATGTGAGAATTACAGAGGTATTTCCCTACTGAGTGTTCCTGGTAGGATTTATGCAAGTATACTTGAGAAACGGTTGAGTAGAATTGTGGAAGAAAAGCTTGGTGAAGAACAAGCTGGATTCAGGCCAAATAGAGGCTGTCAGGATGAGATCTTCACTTTACGACAAATAGTTGAGAAATCATGGGAATATAACAAATATCTGTATTTAAGTTTTGTCAATCTGAAAAAGGCATATGACAAGGTGCCAAGAGAGAAGCTATTCAATATGCTACAGTTATATGGTGTCAATGGGGCATTATATCAAGCAATTCTTAGTCTTTATTTGAGTTGTAGGTCAGCAGTTAGAATTGAAGGAAGTACAGGAAGATGGTTTAATGTTAAATCTGGTGTGAGAAAAGATGTACATTATCCCCTCTGTTATTTGTTATCTATATGGATCACATTATGAAGGAAAGTGGTATTAAACATGATATCAAGATTGGAGATGTTAATGTCAGCTCTTTGCTTTATGTGGGCGATGTTATACTTCTAAATAAATCCACTACAAGTCTGCAAGATTCCCTGACTAAATTGAATAACTGTTGTAATAGATATGGTATGAAGGTCGGCAATAAAAAGACAATGAAAATAGTCAGAATCGTTGAAAATGTCAACTGCATTGGGAACGGAGAACCTGTGGAACAAGTAAAACATTTCAGCTACTTAGGCACGATTTTTAGTTAAGATGGTAAATTAAATATGGAAATAGACAATGGAATCAACAAAGCTGGTATGGTAGGAAGTCAATTGAATAAATTCATGTGGAATAAGAGAGAAATTAGTCGGACACTAAATTAGCTGTATACAAGACAATGTTCAAACCAGTTTTAACTTATGGATCTGAGAGCTGGGTCAGAAGTAAAACACTTGACCAAAGACTAGAGACTGCAGATATGAGAGTCCTGAGAAAGATTAGAGGCATGACTGACTAAGGTAATTTCTGACCTCTGGAATGTTGAGTATGAGGAAAGCTTGAGAAGATATAATTTGCAGAGTCTGGTGGAGAGGAGGAAGAGGGGAGATATGATAGAGACCTACAAGTTGGTAAGGGGTTGTTATAAGATCAATGGTGGAAAAGTTCTACAGTGAATAGTGGGGGATCAGGGGAGAACCAGAGGTCATCCCTGGAAACTGTATAAAGAGGGTGTGAGTGGGGGAGTGAGAGGCAGGTTTTTTTCGTGCAGAGTTGTGAATGATTGGAATGCCTTGCCTGAGAGTGTGGTGTCTGCAAGGAGTTTGAGTGTGTTTAAGACACGGTATGATGAGATGTGTGTGTGATAAAAGGACCTCCAGATGAGTCTTTGACTCCATGAGGTCTTGGGTTAATAATAATAATAATAATACTCTGTGGGTAACCATGGCTTTACGAAAGGTAAGTCCTGCCTTATTAATATACTCGCATATTATAATTAAAGTTACAACTGAATTGGATAATGGAAATGGTTACACCATGATACTGCTGAATTTTGGAAAGGCTTTTGACAGAATATCACACTCAAAACTATTATATAAGGGAGAGTAAATGGGAATGGATGTGAAGCTAGTGGCATGGATGGGTGGGGTAGCACACTGACAGATACCAAAGAGTTGTATATATAGCAGAACAAAATTAAGAAGAATGAATGGCTGGTGAAGTGTACTCTATACTGGGACCACTAATGTTTAATTTGTGTGTATATATATATATTTGATATATGGAATGATTTAAAATGGGGGCTATTCAGTTATTTGCTTATGATGCAAAACTAGGGAGGGCAGTAGTTAATAAGGTGATGTAGACGTGGATGATAGAAATAAAAGTTAACGGTTGTCAATTTCATATGGCAAAATGGAAGATTAGCACTTGGGGATGAAAAGATTACATATAGTGTGTGTTATTTTGATGGTATCTGATTGCAAGAAATTGATGAAGCTAGCGATTTGGATTTGATGGTAGACCATCAAAGTTGAAGTTCAGGGAAGTATATTACAAAAGTTGATAAAATAGTTCAAATGGTACGTAGATATTCAGGAACACATTGATAAGTGGATCCCTCTTTATAAGGCTGTGATATAACTGTATTAGACTATATAACTGTATTGTGCACATATTGAGTTTAGTCGAGATGAGGAGGTGGAGAGAATCCAGTGATGAGTGACTAAGATTGTGAACAGGTCTCTGGAATGCTCCACATAAGGAACACTTTGAATGTATGTGGGTTGCAAAGTTTAGTTAATAGGCTGAAATGAGGGAACATGATAGAAACCAAAAGGGTTCTATCAAGGCAGTACAAAGGAAAAATTTCAATACATGATAAGTGGAGAGAGAGAGAGAAAACCAGGTTGCATCTCTTGAAGTTGTGTAAGAGTGGTTAGTAAAGGTGAGAGGACTAGATTTTTTTTCTTGAAGAGGGGAATTCACCACTCTTCAAGCAAAAAAATCTAGTCCTGAATGGATTGCCAGAAGGTGGTTGTAAGTGCTCTGAAAGTTAATTCATTTTAGAGAGATATGACAAATATTTGGCACATAATAGTCTGTGCACCTCGTACAGTGAATCTTCCAATGCTATGGAGATGTCCTTAATAATAATAATAATAATAATAACAGACATAAAAATTACCAAGATTTGGAAGTATTTCAGTAGAAATGCAGGAGGAAAACAAGTGGTCTTATGTTAACTGTCCAACTAACTTTGTCTATTTCTACCATTCCATTTTTCTTAAAATAATGGTAATATATAATACACATTGCATACTCTATCACACTGAACAAGTGATAAGGATGAAGAGTGGAAATTTAATTATGGAAATCAGTTTCTACATTGCTCTCTATATACCATTATTCTGAATGCACTGGAATAATGGAAAATACAAATGAAAAGTGAAAATAAAATGACTAGATGAAGCAGGAGAATGAATAATATCATCTATGGAACTCCTGTAGCAGGATGAGTGTTACTTTCATTTGTGAGCAATTTTTCTTTCATTATTGATTGTAATAAAAAAAATGAAATTCAATTATATTGAAAGAAATTGCTCACAAAATTGTATTCACATTAATTTGTTTCTTATTAAATAAAGGATTAAACTAAATTTATTATAGTCTAACCAAGTGAAAAATAAACTTTCAACATCTTTCTCTAAATCCAGAGTAATTTAATAAAAAGGTGGCACACTGTTTGGCAATACCTATAGGTAGAGATGACCTTGTTAATGCTTCTGCCTGGCTCCCACTGAAGAGACCTCAATAAAGGTCGAAACTAGTCTGGGTAGAGACCCTTCCCTTAATGCATAACATTATTCATATCTGTAAGGAGATGTGTTTTGAATTATGGGAAATACTGAGATAGGAGTAATGTTAGCTTGCTCCACCTTTGCAACGAGTGGCCCAGTGTTGTACCACCTTACCCCAGTCCTGAAGATACTTTCAGGTGCAAACTTTGTTTGCTCACACTTGGATAAAGGATTAAACTAAGTTTATTATGTTTCTTATTAATGTCAAAAGTTCCAAAGAATTGTTGGTTTTGTCTTATAAAGTTTCTGTTCATCAGGTTTTGATTCTGTGTTTTACCTGGTTTTTGTATTCTCTCTGATTTTATCAACTGCAATGGATATCACTCCACTTTTTAGTTCTGTCCCTCCTGCAAAATGGCATAACTGCTTTTTAAATTTTTATGTCTTCACTATCCTTATCATAAAAAAACCCAGCCCTTACATCCTCCCACATCACACACCTAATTAATTTTTAATGGAAAACTTACTCTTCCATTCCTACCTTTTCTCCAATTTAGGAAATCAGAAAAAAAACTCCCTAACCAGATTTTGCCTATTTATGAAACTCTACAATTCACACTCCTTTAGTCTTCCCTCATAGTAAACGGTTCACTTCTAAGCTCTTTTTATAACTATTTTGGTTTTAGATGTCCCTCATTTATTTCCATCTTTCTCTGTTGAAGGCCTCCAGATGTTAATGTTCTTCATCCATCTCCACTAGGTTGGTTGGTTGGGGATTCTGCAGTCTCTGATATATATATTTTTAAGGAAAATACAATGTAGACTAATATTAACTAAATTTAATTAATATTTCAATTGAGTGTTTACCAGGCTCCTTGCAATTGCAAACTATCTAGTATGGCCAAACAGTCAGGACAGCCAGCATCAGAATTGCTGAATATAAGGACTATATATCTGTTTTTACCACTACAGCCACTATGGATTATTTGGACACCTGCCACAAGATATTCTGGAAGAAAGCTGCTCTACACCAATACAGCAAATATTAAAGTCTCTAATACTAGAGACTATTCCTTGAATCTGCCTCAACCTTAAGAAACTACCCTAATCTCAACAAGCTTCCTTCCCTGCCACAAATTTGGGATGCTCACATCCACCATACTTCAGCTCTTAGCAGCCAAGGATACCAATTTTAGCCCAACTGGGGAAATTATTTAGTACTCTAGATTCACTTTTGGTTGCCATGCTTTAGTGCATTACTCAATATGCACTAAATATATGTACATATCGTATTGTATTCCCTGATGATGGCAGTTTTACTTTTTGATAAAATATTAGTAATATTATCTAATATTAAATATAATAAATTTGTGTTATAATTTCCTTAAAAAAATAGTTATGAATAGCTTGAGTATAATCCATACTCTCAGCCCCTGATGTTATTTTAGCTACCATTTCTACACTAAAAAAAAAAAAAAAATCAGCCAACGCCTTGTTATTCCTGTATAGGGATTAGGCGAGGCCGTTTTAGCCCTATCTAACTTTTTGGAGACTGAGTGGGCAGTTCAATCTTCACTGGCAGCCAATCAAAGATAGCTGGCCCAAGGCTATCACTAATTAAGTGGCATGCAGTGAAGAGAGATGGCTCAACAAGTGCCGCCATCTCGTGGTCCCTAACACAATATATTTTAATGTCTGAAATAATGTAGGTTCTACGGTGGATTTTCTTGAGTTTACGAGACGAAAAAGCGAGTTTCCGGGAGGAAAAACCTGCTTTCCCGTGCCAGAGATCGAATAACTCAGGAACCGGTTGAAAAAAGACTTAGAAAAATTTCCTCTAGTCGACGACTAGGTTCGAAACAAAGTCTTCCTTCGTGTGGTCAAGCGCCATGGTCAAGTGCAAACACCACATCCACTGACACTGTCTTTATTTATAAATCACCACAAAATGTAGGCACAGAGATCTAT
The DNA here is from genome assembly GCF_054136105.1 of Typopeltis vanoorti. Classification (NCBI taxonomy): domain Eukaryota; kingdom Metazoa; phylum Arthropoda; class Arachnida; order Uropygi; family Thelyphonidae; genus Typopeltis; species Typopeltis vanoorti. The sequence goes on along the minus strand of NC_143573.1, from coordinate 68,707,407 downwards.
GTATATACAGGGTGGTTCAAAATTCCATGTACAAACTTTGAGAGGAGGTAGAAAAAATCAAAATCAACCATATTCACATAGGAAAGCATGATTGGAAATGCCACCGGAAGGTACTAACAGGAACACAAAGATACAGAAATAACACAAGGCAGTAAGTAGTGTAAAAAAACTTTTAAAAAAAACAGTTCAATAGTAGTTGGATACATAATATGGTTTTACATCAGGTGCTCAAAGTTACGACCATTAGCAGTGATGCATGCCTGACACCTACGGCGCATCGTAGGTGTCAGGTGGTGATATGGACCTCATAGCATCGATGGTGATTCTTGCTATTGAGGTCCATGTCAGAGGCAACAAGCATTTCGTACACCATTGTACAAAAGAAATCAATTCTCGATAAATCAGGTGAGCGTAGGGGCCATGCAACAGGTCCACCACACCCAATCCATCAAGCCCCAAAAGACCTGTCAAATACTGATGCACAGAAATGCCAAAATGGGTTGGAGCCCCATCATGTTGGAACCACATCTGTTGATGCACAGTCATTGGAACATTATTCAGTAAATCTGACAGAACTTCTTCCAGAAAGGTCCGATACTTCTGGGAGTTCAGTCAGCGTGGTAATAGGTATGGGCCGGCTAAACAGTCAGCGACAATACCTGACCATACATTAATGGCGAAGCATTGTTGTGCAGCATGTGATCGCACAGTGTTTGAGTTCTCATGGGCCCACACATGAGCATTGTGGTGATTGAAGACCCCTTCGCAGGTAAATGAAGCTTCATCCATGAACAAAACACAAGTTGGAAAATCCGGGTCTATAGCACGTTTCTGCAGAAACCACTGCGCAAATTCCATACGTCGAGGATAATCTTCGGCCATCAATAACTGGACCCATTGCAGATGAAAGGGATGTAAGGACTCACAGTGCAAAATGCACAATACATCGGATCGAAATACTCCTGTAGTAGAGGCAACGGCACGTATGCTTGTCTCTGGATTATTGTCCATCACATGCAACACCTCCTCTTCCATGGTGGGATTTTGCATCGATCGTGGCCGCCCACTATCATGCCTGCAATCCCTGAATGATCCATAGTCACACAAATTCTGATGCACATGCACAAACATTTGGTGATGTGGTACATGTCTGTTTGGGTACCTTTCGCGATACATTCGTACAGCAGTTCGTCCATTACCGTCAGCTAACCCATTTAAATGAGGTGCATATCTGCCATCTCAGCATTCATAAAATGATGCATGTTCTTTGTATGACATCGAAAGCTTGAATGAGGAAGTTCCAATTGCTCACCTGGAGAGCTGCCGAACAGCACCACCTATTTCAGGTGACATTTCCGGTCATGCTTTCCTATGTGAATATGGTTGATTTTGATGTTCTCTACCTCCCCTAAAAGTTTGTACATGGAATTTTGAACCACCCTGTATATACAGCAGGTCAAATGTTTTAAATTAGTTTGTAATGAGGAACTCTGTCCTAAATTAGTGTCCTTCTCAGTACTATAACAATTCTTTGTCTTGAGTATTTTCAGACAGTTCTTTATGTAGTACTTTTTACATTTTTTTTTTTTTTTTAGATGAGCGAACTGGTCTCATATGGATGTTACTGGCTTTTCTTTTGGAAGGTTGGATTTTTGAATTCTATACATAATAGTACAAAACTGATGCATCCACATTCTCACACACAAGTTTTATACTGTTATGAAATAAATAATAGTACACATAAAATATACATCCAATTACTTGCTCCCTATATATTTCTTTCTGGTTACAAGGACCTTGTCATTAATAAAATTAAAGATGCAAGAAATTATATTCTTGGTTTATCATTCATCCCAGTGTAAGCAAACAAAGTTTGTGCATGAAGTATCTAAGCTACTTGTATATAGAGGCTAACTACTTCACATTAATTGACTTACTATCCCATAATGCAAAGCACATATCCTTTTGGGTTTGTATAATGCTAAGATTATTTTTCATTTGGTTAGAGTATAATAAATTTAGTTTAATCCTTTATCCAAGTGTGAGCAAACAAAGTTTGCACCTGAAAGTATCTTCAGGACTGGGGTAAGGTGGTACAACACCAGGGCAACTCATTGCAAAGGTGGAACAAGCTACCAATACTCCTGTCTCAGTATCTCCTATAATGCAAAACACATCTCCTTGCAGATATGTCTAATGTTATGCATTAAGGGAAGGGCCACTACCCAGACTAGTTTCGACCTTTATTGAGGTCTCTTCAGTGGGAGCCAGGCCCAAGTTGAGATACCAGGCAGAAGCATTAGCAGGTCATCTCTACCTATAGGAGTTGCCAAATGGTGTGCCACCCTTTTTTAATAAATTACTCTGGATTTAGAGAAAGATTTTGAAAGTTTATTTTTCAATAAAGGTCGAAACTAGTGATAACCCTCTTATCTCTGCAGGTCAGTGTCCTTCTCATAATAGCAGCAATCCTCTGTGTTACCTTCACCACCTTTGCAATATGTCCCCTAAACTTCAGGTTTCTATCAATCATCAACCCCAGATCTCTTTTCTCCCCTACTTCCTCCAGTATAACTCCTCCCATAGAGTATGCAGTGTCCCATCGATGTTTCCCAAACCTCAAGACCTTACATTTTGCTGCATTAAACTGAGACCCCCATTCATTTGCCCATCTATCTAGCTTATTTAAATCCTCTTGCAGGGCTACCACATCTGCACTATTACTAATAATCCTTCCCAGCTTCGCATCATCTGCAAACAACTGAATATCTCCCTGCAATCCACTGGCTATGTCATTGATATAAAGGTTAAACAATATAGGTCCTAGTACTGAGCCCTGTGGGACCCCACTTGTAACCCGCTGCCTCCTGGAAACTGCTCCATCATACACAACTCTCTGATACCTATCAGACAGCCAATCCTGAATCCAGTTGACCAATCTGACATCCAGACCCATGTGCTGCAACTTAAATATCAGTTTATCATGTGGCACCCTGTCAAATGCCTTTGCCAAGTCTAAGAAAATTGCAGTATATGCCTTTCCCTCATCTAATGTTCTTGTAACTTTATTATAAAAGGCTAGCATATTGCTAAAACAAGAGCGTCCTTTCACAAATCCATGTTGATTCTCACAGATAACATTACCCTCATCTGCCCAATGCTGTATACGGTCCCTCACTACTTTCTCCAAGATCTTAACAACTACTGATGACACACAGACTGGCCTATAATTAGACACTTCCAGTCTGTTACCACCCTTATGCAATGGCACTATCTTACCTTCCTTCCATTCCCTGGGCACCTTTGACAAAGCCAGACTTTCATTGAAAAGCCACGTTAAAGGTACTGTCAATTCCCTAGCACATTCTCTCAAAACTCGTGGCGAAATACCATCCAGTCCCACAGCTTTACTGACATCCAGAGTACTCAGTATCTGAAACACACTCTCCTCCTGTACCTCCAGACCTCGTACCAGTCCTATCCCTCTAGCATTAAAACTGACTCCTCTAGGATGAAATACTCCAATAAAGTGTTCATTGAACAATTCCACTATGTCCTCTGCATCAGTCACTCTATTCCCATTTTTATCCCACAATATCATTCTTCCACAGTCATTTCTCTTCCTACTGGCCACATAGCTAAAAAATTCCCTAGGATTTTGTTTGGATCTTAGGGCCAATCTCCTCTCATATTCCAGTTTCGCTTTCCTTACCACACTAGTCACTGTTCTGGCCTGTGTCTTATATTCCTCATGCATCTCTTCACCTATCTCCTTATATCTCTTCCATAGCCTCTTTTTCGCATGCAATTCCTGTTTAATATTGTTTGTCATCCACTTTACTCCAAATTGCGTCCTCTTCTTCACTCGTGGTATACAACTTACCATTGCTGATAACAAATATTCTTTCACAATTTCCCACGCACTGGTGATATCCCGGCCTTCCAATTCCTCCCTCCATGAAACTTCCCGAAGTTGACGTCTAAGACTATTATAATCACCTGCCTTATAATTCCACATAAGTTCCCGTCTCTTTGATACTCCTGCATGTCTATTCATTTTCCAAGTCAACACCATATGGTCACTCTCTCCAACTGGTGGGAGAGACGTCAACTCAGTTATTATCAACTCTTCTGATGCTATAACCAAATCCAAAATTTTTGAACCTCTTGTTCCCTCTGTTACATGTTGCCTAAGACATTTGTCCCTCAAGAATTCTAGAAATTCCATTCCCCTATTGCTACATGCATCTTCCTCTCTCCAATTTATACTACTGAAGTTAAAATCTCCCATAACAATCATTCTTCTTGCACTTGCCAAACTTAGCTGTCTAAACATCTCCTGGTCCCCATCCTCTGTGCTCCTGGGTTTGTAGCAACACCCCACTAAATATCCTGTCTTGCCTACCTCTACCTCACACCATACGCTCTCAGAATCATTTGTCTCACTTCCTTCCAAATTCTCCACTCTTAGAGGACATAGGTCATCACTTATCATAAGCAGTACCCCACCACCACGCTTTCCCCTCCTATCCTGACGAAAAATGCTATACCCAGCGACTTCTATTCCTGTTGTTATATCCCCTTCTGTCAACCACGTCTCAGTGATCGCAATAATTTTTGGCCAGGCTGATGCTATCTGCGCCACCAATTCCTCTCCCTTATTCCGGATACTCCTGGCATTAGTATAGCATATAAATGCCATTGTTTCTATACCCAGCATTATCCCTTCTGGACTCCACTGGGCTCAGTGTTACCTGACATTGTCTCCCTTCTCCCAAATATCCATTCCCACAAGAGGCCACCCCTGCTATCATCCTCCCTGGGACACACTGACTCGTTCAGAACAGCAATCTCTCCAGATGCCTACGTCCTTCCTCATTCAAATGTAAACGGTCTCTCGCATACAATTCCTCTCTTTCCTCAAACGCACTCCAAGCATCCACATATACCAGTCCTCTCTTGTCACACATTCTCGCTATTATGCCATTCAATATCACCGCTCTTCTGCTCAGCTCATCATTATCATACCTAGGTAACATGCACACTATTTTTCCTCTCTCTGTCTTCTTCCGTACAGTCTCAAGCAAAAATCTCATATCTCTCGCTGCCCGACTTACATTACCACTCAAGTCATTCGTTCCTACCATCACAATCATCTCATCCACCCTTTCACCTCTCTTAATTGCCATAGCCACCCTTTCTATTGTTCCTCCTGGCAAACACTCCTCACGCATCCTATCTTGAACACCACGGATCATTGAGTCGCCATACATTATACCTCTTACCATTCCCTCGCTCCTATTGTTTCCATTCTCTCCTCTTCTTTCATTCCCATACCTCTCTCTTCTACTGTTTCCATTCTCTCCTCTTCTAGCACTCCCATACATCTCTCTCCTACTGTTTCCATTTTCTCCACTTCTAGCACTTCCATATCCCTCTCTCATTCTGTCTCTCCTACTACTGTTTCCATCTGCTCGTCTTCTAGCATTCCCATGCCTCTCTCTCATTCCATCTCTCCTACCGTTTCCATTCTCTCCTCTTCTAGCACTTCCATATCTCTCTCTCATTCCGTCTCTCCTACTGTTTCCATCCTCTCGTCTGCTAGCATTCCCATACCCCTCTCTCATTCCCTCTCTTCTATTGTTTCCATTCTCTCCTCTTCTAGCACCCCCATACCTCTCACTCATACTCCCTAAATTCTCTCTCTCTCCTACTCTGATTCGCCTTGCATTTATCTCTTCCATTCTCCTAATCTTATCTTTCATACTTCTGCTCTCATTCACAAGACATTCCACCTCCTCTTTCAACTCATCTATCTCCCTCTGCAGGTCAGTCACTCTTAATCTAAATTCACTCTCCCAAACAACACCATCTCCTAAACTTCCACAGTCACTCACACCTTCCACACTATCAACTATTATTTTCTCATTCTCTCCTATCATACTACTTGTCTTCCTACATTCATTCCCCGTTCCTGGAGCAACAAAGTCGGATATCGATATATCTAATGTACTTATTTCCTCCAACTGCCCCTGCATTTTGCGCACATACGCTCTCCACTCTCTTTAACAAGCCACATATGTAATTCCCGAGACGCATACATGCCGCAAGTACTGCATGCCACAAAGTCCCTTATGATATTGCTAATAATTGAGTTCTTAAATGGCGGAGGACTTGGCGTTACGCCACTTGCGACTGCTGCTGAATCCACCATCATTCCTTACTGCCGAGTAGCTTAATCTTTAATAATTATTCAATTAATAAATAAGAGGAAAAAAAAGTACAAACATCAGAACATTTAAGTACTAAATATAATTAAATAAAATGAAATATAACTAAATACAGTAACTTAGCTTCGTTTTGTCTTCCACCATTACGCGTTCGATTTCGACGGTACCGAAATATATTATATCGTGACAGCAACTAACTTCCAAAAAACAACCACTGAAGTACACTCGTATTCAGAGAAACAATTTAGCACTCAAAAACATAGAAAAACGGGGAAAAAAGCAGACTATTCACCGATTAAAAATCACTTGGATGATGAAGTACTGGCTTGACATTACTTTGATATGAAAATTGGTGATTATAGTGTTGACCAACTCAGCCAGCCTGATTTGCTATGGTTGGCATATCAACCTGAACCAACAGGCTATGGGTTCGAACCTAACTTTCAGTAGATATGTTTTATGAATATCTCCGGATGGAAGATAAATTTCATTGCCAAGATGAGACCACTACTATCCTGCTAATTTGAAGGCTTCTAAAGAAGTTCCATGGTTGGTCTCTCAAGTATGGTTTTCCAAGTTATCTAACCAATTACTCGTCTATAATACAGATGCATATTACACTAGGGGCCAAAATTGTGGAAACCTTTTGGAAAAAGTGTATTTCTGAGGTTTGATGGCTCATAACACCACTTTTTTTGAGTAATACCATAAAATTATATATCAATGGAAAGATAATTTAATCAAGAATGTAATGCAATAACTTTTATGAAGGATTTTTTATTAGAACAGCAGTTATAAAGAAGAAAAGTGAAACACAGAGAAAATGAGACATACAAATATTCTCACAATGTGAGTTAATACTTAGTTGGGTAACCTTTAGCGCTAATTACGGCCTTACAATGCCTTCCCATGCAGTGAACCAAGTTTTTTTAGTTCTGCAGCTGTTATAATGTGAAACCAGATTGAATTATTGCTTCTATTAATTGGGTTTTATTGGTAGGTTGCTTCTGACTAACAAATTTCTTTAGTCAGCTCGATAGATTTTTGATTGGGTTAAGGTCTGGACTATTCCCAGGCCTTTCCAGCAGTGGAATATGATTATCCTGAAACCACTTTTTTTGCACACAGCAGCAACATGAAATGGAGCTGAATCCTGTTGAAATATAAATGTTTCATTATCTTGGAAAAGATCACGTGCCCAAGGCTTCAGTTTGGGCTCAAGTATTTCATTATGTATTTTGGGGCATTTATATTCCAATTAATCGCACAAATTCTGCCCACACCTTTTGATGTCATACAACCCCAGATCATAACACTAAGTGGGTGTTTCATGGTAGGTGTAATGCAATCAGGATGCAAATCTTCTCCGATTCTTCTCCTTACGTATTTTATGCCATCAGTACCAAACAGGGAGATTTTGGTCTCATCACTCCAAATAACACTGTCCCATTGTTCCGCTGTCCAGTTAACATGGGTTTTAGCCCAGCTTAATCTTTTCAACTTTTGTTTGAGAGATAAAAATGGCCTTTTTCATGGAATTCTTGCATTTAGACCAAATTCCTGCAGTCTGTGCCGAACAGTCCTTGCACTCAACTTCACATTGTATTGCGCCATTTCATCCTGTATACACCCAGATGATATTCTTCTGTCACGTAGGCACAGTCTCTCAATTCTTCTATCATCACTTGCTGTTGTGCACCTTTTCCTACCTTTACCAATCTGGTTTTGTAGTGACTGAGTCTCCTTATACCTCTTCAGAAATTTAGAAATGCCACCTTTGGTTAACTTTCCATCAATTTTTCTTCTAATTTCTTCATAACTGTAGCCTTGTTCACTTAATAGTACTATTTTATATCGCTTTCTGGGTGACCAGTCAACTCTTTGTGCCATTTCTTTAATTTTATTACGTTTTACAAGCTCACTAAATGAAAGAACACAAAAAAAACCAACCAACTTGACAGCAATCACATGACACACTGACAAATGTCCACCTCTCAGCTCCAATACATTACATCAATAGCTGAATCCTACTGTGACCTTATTGGCTCATTGCCAAAACAAGATGACACCTGATTGGCTCTCTAAACACTCATGCTCATTGGCTACATTCAAATGAAGGAAAGCTACTTCATATCAACCTAAGCAAGTTGTACTTCTTTTTTCTGGTTATTTGGCTATAACTTTTCATAGAATACAGATAATTGAACAAACTTTGTTGCATTACATCATTCTTGATTAAATTATCCTTCCATTGATATATATATATATAATTTTCTGGTATTACACCAAAAAAAAGGGTATTATGAGCCATCAAACCTCAAAAATAGACTTTTTCCAAAAGGTGTCCACAATTTTGGCCACTAGTGTACAAATAACACTCTTTTATTGTGAGATTCTCATATATATGTGTGCATCTGTGTGTCTGTCTGCCACTCACATGTGTCCCCTTGCCAACCTGGGAAACTATTTATGTGCCTTTTTTTTCATCCAGTTCTCAAGTATGCAGATCTCTGGCACAGGCAGGGAGTGTTTCCTACTTGAGACTCATGTTTTTAACCCTGCATCTCAGAAAAATCCATTCCTAAAATTATTTCATGCAATTATAGAAGTGTTGGGATTTAGGATGAGTTAACAGCATTTACATGCTGTATTCTGTCCCAGTGCTTCTAAATCAATTGTTTTGAGCTTAGTTTATAATAATTGATAAGGGAAGAGCTCAATTGTTCTTCCTCCTATAATTTCCAAAAGGTAGTTACAACTAAAAAAAAGAGTCTCCATATTCCTGTTATAATAATTATCTACTGTAAAGTAATTTCTTAATCAGTTGCAGGTTGTATTTGCAGTTTAATCACAGCAATTAGCAGATTACTATTCGAGTTTGTTGTTGCTATAAGTGTTTCTCAGAAGAAAAGATGATTTGGGCTCAGTGAATCATTTCTGATTAAAAATAAAGAATATTATTATTATTGTTAGTAATACACCCTCCATGGAGTCAGCAGACTCATCATGCGAAGTTCATTCAACTGACAACTTATTTATCATTACAAATCTTAGAATCCTTAACACTCCTTGCATTAACAACATATTCTGGTAATGCATTCCATTCAATGACAATTTTCCATGCAAAAAATCCACTCCTCACCCCCTCTTCACACACAGTCTGCTGAACAAAGGTATCAGTCTTTGTTCTGGTAAACTTTACCCCAATAGGCCAGAATAGCTGAAGCCAAAATGCATCAAGATCTATTCCACGCCAGCATGAGGTATTCTAGAAGTCATTAGTTGGTTATTATGTCAAGCCACCAGCATGCCCCGCAAAGCTCTAAGCGATAAGATGTTAATGTCTGCTGAAGTAATGCCTATAGAAGTCAAGTCTTTGTAACTCTCATTGCACCATATCCCACAAAGGGAGATGGTAGCACTAGTGAAATGAGGCGCTTCCCCAAACTCCTCTTCAATCTGTCCAGCAAGATATGTATTCTGCCCATATGAGGTCTTGCTCCTATGACTGACAACAAGTGTGTGCCCAGTACCCAATATCTGTGCATCAATAACCCAAACTTTTTCATCCTTCTTTTCAATTAAATCAGGCTTTCTAATACCAGCTATAGTCATATACCCATATAGTGCAATTCAACCGCAGTCTCCCAACTTTGTTTTTCAACTGGTTATTTAATATGGAGACCACTGCATCATGCTGCTTCACCCGAATACCATGAGGTCGAAAACAACATTGGGCAATATGAGAAAGAGTTTCCCTGTAGTGACAACCTGCCCTACAACTTATGTCACCTCTGTGGTTGTGGGTTGTGCAGGTCATTGATCCTAGCCCTGATTAAGTCAACAAATTCATAACCAGGTAGGAGTCTAGTACCTTCCCGTTCCCATTGATGCTGGAGAGGTGCTGCATTAAATCCATAAAGTGATGTACCATCAACAGAGCTATATAGCTGTGTAGCCCATTTCTGATGCTCTGCTGATGCAGATTGACCTTGGTTCTTGGTCAACCTTATAGCATGCTGAAAGTATTCCTGGATAACAGGACAATGAAATGCATCTTTGCAATTTTGAGGAGTAGATATTTTTAATTTCTTAATTCTATTATAACGAAGGCGTAGGATAAGCCAGTGGGTGGGGGGGGACGACACTAAGTCCACAGTCCTTCACTTTGGCATGAAAATAGGCAACAGAAATTTCTAAAGGAAGCTTAAGCCATGAATGAATGGCACAGTGAATAGCCCTATCCATACGGGACGGTACTGAGACATAGGTATGCCCGAGTATCAACTTATGATGGTACCTAGCAGGGGGCGAATTCTCCATGCTTGCTATGCAAGCTTAATTGAGAAAGAAGTAATTTCTTTTTTTAATAAATACATGCATTTATAAGCATTCAATATAGGCCTTTATTTTTGTAGACAGAAGACGTCTTAAACATGCACGGCAATAATTGAGCTTTGCGTTGTGTATCGAAGGCTGATGCTTGCTCATCTAGTCAAAGCTAACTTGGCTTGCTCAGTTGTAGGAGTTTCCAGGTCCTCTCTGCAGCACTGTGATTTCATGCGCGTGAATAGCCATTTCTGCTCCCTTCACGTCGTCTTAAGCACAAGGCCATATGCAGGTAAAGTAGTTCTAGCCAGTGAGCTTCAGTCAGCCTTTACAAGTGTGCATGTTGCTTGAGAAAATTAAATTACAACCAACTTTTTATGGCGATGTTATTGACCAGTTCATGAAGAAGAACCATAGAGTAGAATTTGTATTCAAGTAGCTAAATTGATAATGATAGAATATCATTTGTAAACGAAATGTTGTATTTGTATGATTAAATGTACATAAATTTCTAAACATATAGTTTTAAATGGTCAGTAATTCATTATTCTGCTAATCAGACTTCAATCACACCTCTCGCTCCCTGAATGATAACAAGAGCAAGCTTGAATTTCAAGACCAGCATTCATCCCTAGTACCTAGGGAGCAAATAATTTGAAAGGAGGAAAAGCCTTTCCTAGGGTTTGAGAGGAGCTTTTCTTAAAGATGACAAAGAATTTTGTAAGGAAAAGAGAACTGCAAAGAAGACTTTCCTTTTGGTGTAAAGAAGATACCAAGGTGTCTCTACTCCTCCATTACAATAAGGCAATGCAATGGCCTGTTGTGCAGGAAAAATTCAAGATTTTCGACCTTAAACTTCTTGTCATGCCTCAAAGGGATTAACTAGTATATTAACTAATTTCACATCGTCAGCAAACAACTGAATATTTCCTTTCAGATTATTTTCTATATCATTTATGTACAATTTAAAGTTTTTGCCTCAATTCTGCCCCTCCATATACCACTTTTTGATATCTGTCCAGCAGCTACCATTTTACCACTTAACCAGTGTCACATCCATCCACATCTCTTCTATTTTGTGTATAAGAGTTCCTTGTGGCCTTTGCAAAAACCATCATCATCATTATATAGTTATTTCTTTTATCCAACTCTGCTGTTACTTTGTTACAAAAACACAGTAAATTACTAATGAACGACCCTTCACAAAGCCATGTTGTTCCTCATGCAGTATTATATTTTTATCGACCCATTCTCAAATTCTCTTTATGACAAATTTTTCCAGTACGTTTCCATCACACTTGAAATACTAATTGGTCTATAATTTGTTACTGCAGTCTTAAAACCTCTCTTATGCAAGGGAATTATTTTGTCCTCTTTCCACTCCCTTGGAACTCTACTAGAGCCGAGACTTGAAATAAAGAGCCTGCTCAGAGGCATTGCCAGTTTCTTTGCACATTCTTGCAAAACCCTAACTGATATCCCATCTAATCTCACAGCTGTATTTGCATTGAGATTCTGCAATATCCTAAGAACCTCCAATTGATCCACCTCTGTTCATACATTAGTGTCTGTCACATAGGTTTTAAGCAGTAACCTCACCTGGATGATATACCCTTGCAAAGTGGTCACTCAGTAACTCAACTATTTTTCTGGTTCTGTCTGCTCATTACCATCAGCACTCATTAAGGTTAATCTTCCATAGTCATTCTTTCTCCTACTTTTCACATAATGAAGAACTCTTTGGGATTTCCTTTGGCCTGCTTGGCTAGATTCCTCTTATAATCTGATTTTGCCTTCCTTGCCATGCTGGTCACCTTTCTTGCCTGAGACTCATACTGTTTATGAGTTTGCTGGTCACCTTTATATTTATATACCCTTCATAGCATTTCGTCCTGTGTAATATCATTAAGAATGGGCATTACTCATCCATCTAACTCCTGTCCGATTAACCCTTCTTACCTTAGGTATATAATTTAATATTGCTTCCTCTACATGCCCCTTAACTATTTCCCATGCACTACTAACATCTTTATCCTGCAATGTTTTATGCCATGGCTCATATTTAAGCTTCTTCCTAAGCTTGTCATAATCACTTGCTTTGTAGTTCCACAAATATCCCTTTTTGACAGATTATTCCTCATGTTTTGCAGTCTCCCAAGTCAAGACTACATGGTCACTTTCACCATTTAGAGGCAATATGGTCACCTTGGTTTTGGATATTGGAAGTTTTTTCACTTGGTTATACTATAATTTAAAGATACCAAGAAATTATATACTTAGTTTGATCCTTTATCCAAGTGTAAGCAAACAAAGTTTGCACCTGAAGTATTTTCAGGACTGGGGCAACTCGTATATAGAGCACGTGGCGGTGAATTTGAGCTGTGCAGAAGAAAGTGATTTTTAATCGGTGAATAGTCTGCTTTTTCCCCCGTTTTTCTACGTTTTTGAGTGCTAAATTGTTTCTCTGAATACGAGTGTACTTCAGTGGTTGTTTTTTGGAAGTTAGTTGCTGTCGCGATATAATATATTTTGGTACCGTCGGAATCGAACGCGTAACGGTGGAAGACAAAACGAAGCTAAGTTACTGTATTTAGTTATATTTCATTTTATTTAATTATATTTAGTACTTAAATGTTCTGATGTTTGTACTTTTTTTCCTCTTATTTATTAATTGAATAATTATTAAAGATTAGGGTATAATTTGACAAAACACGTCACAGATAATAATGGCACCTGTGCGAAGGAAAATGGCGGCCAGTAATGAAGGTTCGCCATCGTTATCAAAGAACGGTAGCATAAAAGAAATGAGTCAGTGTACTAGCTGTGAAATGTACGCTTTGCGGAGTGCGGTCGGTGTGTGGTTAGATGATAATAAAGGATTGAATGTGTGTAGAAAATGTAGGGAGAATGCGGAATTGAAGTGTATTTCGGATCGTGAGTGTGATATTTTTGTCAACCTTCAGAATGAAGGAAACAGGGATATGACAGGAAACGGCAAGGTTGTACATGAAAATTGTGAGAGTGTGAATGTAGAAAGTGTGAATGATAGTATAAATGGTTTCTCAGATAACAAAAAAGATGAGATAGATGCATTGAGTGAGATCGCGTTGTTGAATAGTGCGATAGAAAGAGCAAAACAGCAGCTAGAGTGCATGAACAAAAGTAGACTGAATGAACCAACCAATAATAAAAGGTATGACAGGAAAAATAGACGTATGAATGTGAACATGAACAAAATGAAGGATAGAGTGCTGTATGGAGACTCGTTAGTACGAGGTGTGTTAGTAGAGGATTTGACAAAATCGTACCAACCTGGTGCGACCATAAAGGACGTAACTGCGTCTATTAGAGAGCAAAAGGAAAGGGTGAAAGAAATGATTGTTGTGGCAGGTACGAATGATTTGAAAGGAGATAAAATGGAAATGATAGAAGACCTGAATGAATTGTTTGAGGTAGCAAAAGAAAAGAGTGAGAGAGTTAGAATGATTAGTCTTTTGCCACGGTATGACAGTGAAATGTTTAAAAGGAGGGCTATAATTGCAAATGACTTTATGCGTGGGTTATGTATGACGAGTGGTGTGGAATTTGTGGATGTGTGGAGTGAGTTTGATGGGCGAAAGGATCTATATGAGATGGATGGCTTGCATTTGAATGGTTACGGTGTAAGAAGACTTGAGAAAGTGTTGCTGAATGTAGTGGATGTGCAAACTCAGGGAAACTAGATTTGTTAGGGGGGGGGGAGTAGAGATGCAGTCCTTATGGAGGCAGTTGAATGTAAGAATGAATATAATATGCCAGAGCAAATAAGGACAACAAATCTGAGTGGGATAGTTAATATAAGGCATCAAGGTAGGGTTGGGGCTAATGGGGGTCTTAAATTCATGTACACTAATACTAGGAGTATTAGGAACAAGAAGGAAGAGTTTTTGGCCATGGTTGGCACTTCCAGACCACAGGTTATAGGTATTAGTGAAACATGGCTGACTGTAGATGATATAACTAGTGGGATTGAATGTGATGGGTACAGTGTGTTCAGGAATGACAGAGAGAATAAAATGGGGGGAGGAGTATTGTTGATGATAGCTGATGAGCTCCAGCCAAGGAGAATAGAAGTTGAATTGCAGGATAGAGAAAAGAGCACATTTGAGGCCATTTGGTGTGAGATTGTGGCTAGCAGAACTAAATATACAATTGGGTGCTGCTATAGACCAGGTGATGGAAAAGATGGTGGTGACAGTATGCACAAGCAAATAGAAGAAATGGGTGGAAGGAGGGTGATTATTATGGGAGATTTCAACTATGGTCGCATTGATTGGAGTGAGGAGAGGACACACGGAAGGAAGGAACTGGATTTTATGCGGTTATTAAGGGATAACTATCTGCGACAGCATGTAATGGAAAATACTAGGGGTCAGAGAGTGCTTGACCTAGTAATTACATCTGAGGATTTGGCTGTAACAAATATGACCACATTGCCACCAATCGGTGAGAGTGATCATAGGGTCTTAACTTGGGAGGTGGCTAAAGGTGTAGAATTTTCAATTAAGACAGGGTACATGTGGAATTATCGGGCTGGAAAGTATGACAAGCTTAGGAGTTTGATTGGTTCAGTGCCATGGCATGTACAACTGCAAGGACTAGAAGTTGATAGTGCATGGGAGGTAATTAAGAAGTGCTTGCATGAAGCAATGGCTGACTGTATACCTAGAGTCCGAATAATAAATCAAGTAGGGGTTAAATGGATGAATAACACCATTAAGCTTGAGTTGCAAAAAAAGAAACAACTATGGAGGGAATTTAAGGAGAAGGGTGACCGGCAGGCACATGAACGGTATAAAGCACAGGCCAGAAGGGTGACGAGTGTGGTAAGAAAAGCAAAAAAGGATTACGAAAGAACATTGGCCATGCAGGCTAAAGAAAATCCTAAACAGTTTTTTAGATATGTAGCAAGTAAAAGGAAAAATGTACATGGCAGATTGATTTTAAAGAATGCCGATGGTAGGGAGGTAACTGAATCAGTTGAGATAGTTGAGTTACTGAGTGAGCACTTTGCAAAAGTATATCATCCAGGTGGTGACATTGCAGAAACGAATAAACCAGTAGATTATACGGGAATTGTGGTTAATGAAGTGGAGGTGAGTAGTCTATTGCATAACCTCAATGTCAATACATCTGTGGGATTGGATGGTATACCAGCTCGTGTTGTACGAGAAGCAGCTAAAGAATTGTCAGTACCCTTGACCATTTTGTTTAATTTGAGTCTCGGGTCTGGGTTAGTCCCGAGCGGGTGGAAAGAGGGGAAAATAGTTCCACTGCATAAAGGTGGTTCCAAGACTGCTGTAGTAAATTACCGACCGATTAGCATATCAGGAATCATTGTCAAGGTCTTAGAGAAAATAGTCAAGAGGAAAATACAAGATTGGATAGAAGAAAATGGGATACTGTATCGGGGACAGCATGGTTTTGTGAAGGGTAGGTCATGCCTCAATAACTTGCTCACGTATTATAACACAGTGACGGCTGAACTGGATAAGGGTAATGGGTTTACGGTGATTCTACTGGACCTTGCCAAGGCCTTTGACAGGATTCCACATGGAATTCTAATCAGTAAATTGCAGCATATGGGAATGGACATAGGGTTGGTGAGATGGATAGGAGGGTGGTTGACGGAGAGATATCAGAGAGTGGTTTACTCGGGAGTAGAGTCCACAAGACGGCCTGTGACTAGTGGTGTGCCACAAGGATCTGTTCTTGGACCACTGCTGTTTAATTTGTTCATAAATGATATAGGAAATGATCTGAGAGGAACAGTTCATTTGTTTGCGGATGATGCGAAGTTGGGTAGGGCAATAGTGAATGCAGATGATGTCAAAATTTTGCAGGATGATTTGGATAGATTGGAGGTCTGGGCTAAGGAGAATGGATGTCAGTTTAATGTGGCAAAATGTAAGGTTATGCATTTTGGGGTGAAAAGATTGGTGGCAGTTTACTGCATTGGTGGAACCGTGCTCCAGGAAATTGATGAGGCACGAGATTTAGGAGTGTTGGTAGATAAGGAATTGAAATTTAGGGGACACATTGCAAAAGTGACCAAAACAGCTCATCAAATCACTTGGTTGCTGATGAATACGATGACAAGCAGAGACAAGCAGGTTATTGTTCCTCTGTATCGAGCCTTGATAAGACCCCATCTAGACTACTGTGCTCAGATTTGGTCACCTAGGTTTCTTCTTGATGGGGAGGAGGTGGAGAGGATCCAGAGGCGAGTGACCAAGATGATAGCAGGTCTGTGGAATGAACCGTATGAGAACAGGTTGAGGATTTGTGGGTTGCAAAAATTGGTTGATAGGCAGAGGAGGGGAGATATGATTGAGACATTCAAATTACTGAAGGGTTTCTATAAAATTAATTCAGAAGATATTTTTGAGTACAGGGCTGGTTGTGGGAGGACTAGGGGACATCCATGGAAACTGGGCAAAAGTGTGGTTAGTAAAGGTGTTAGAGCTGGGTTCTTTACTTTTAGAGTAGTGAATGAGTGGAATGCGCTCCCTGAGTCTGTGGTGGATGCTGTGACAGTGAATGAGTTTAAGGCGAGGTATGATAGATACTGTATGAATGTCAAATAGTTGTGATGAATATGATTTGGGGCCTCCCTCGATGAGTCCAATGACTCCCTGGAGTTGCCCGTAATAATAGTAATAATAGTAATATAGAAGCTAATAACCTCACATCACTTGCCTTAGTATGCCATAATGCAAAGCATGCTATGCATTATGAGAAGGGTCACTACCCAGACCAGTTTCAACCATTATTGAGGTCTCTTCAGTGGGAGCCAGACCCAGAGGTGATACTAAGGTTTACTAAGGTTGAAGTAATGTAGAAGTCATATTTTCATATGCAAATTGCCAAAAGGTGTCACAATGTATTATTAAATTATTCTGGATTAGAGAAGATTGTTGGAAGTTTTTAACTTGGTTATATTATAAATTAAAGATACCAAGAAATTATATACTTGGTTTAATCCTCTGTTATTAATATTATTATTAATACATGACACCTCCAGGGAGTCCAAAGACTCATCGACAAAGGGTCCCTACTCTACAACTCTCAGTCTCCACCAATTTCATCTGCCTTCATCATCTACACCGATGCCATCTACTGCCGACCACCACCACCACTAGTATTTTCACAAACAAACATCCATGCCCGTTGCGGGATTTCAACAGCCTTTTGGCTGGAGAGCGGATATGCTAACCACTCGACTAACCAGGCCGGCAAGTGGAAGCAAAGTGTTATCCCAGTGTAAGCTAACAAAGTTTACACCTGAAGTATTTTCAGGACTGCTTGCACTTGGATAAAGGATTAAACCAAGTATATAATTTCTTGGCATCTTTAATTTATAGTATAACCAAGCTGAAAAAACTTCCAACATCCATCTTCCATATACAAGTAGTCATAAGGTGTGACACCTTTTGACTACACGTATATAGAAATATGATTTCTGCATTACTTCAACCTTGGTATCACTTCTGAGTTTTGCTCCCACTAATGAGACCTCAATAAAGGTCAAAACCGGTCTGGGTAGTGACTCTTTACATAATGCATAGCATCATACATGTCCATAAGGACATGTGCTTTGCATTATGGGATACTAAGGCAAGTGATGTGAAGTCATTAACCTCTATATACGAGTTGCTCAGTCCTGAAATTACTTCAGGCACAAACTTTGTTTGCTTACACTTGGATGAAGAATTAAACCAAGAATGTAATTTCTTGGCATCTTTAATTTGTAGTATAACCAAGTGGGAAAACTTCCAACATTTATCTCTAATCCAGATATGTGGAGTAGATTTTTTACATGGAGAATTGTGGGTGAATGGAATTCATTGCCAGAATATATTGTTAATGTAGGGAGTGTTAACAATTTTAAGATTCAGTATTATAAATATGTTGTCTGTTGAATCTGCCTCCCACGATGACCTGCTACCTCCATGGAGAGTGCAATAATAATAATAAGAATATATTTCCTCAGTTTTTGCTTTGCACTATTTTATGTATAACATCACGTAGCTTTCACTGTTTAAAATTGTTCATTGTTCTAGTTCTACCTTGCATTCTATTACTTATTTCCAGTGATGATGATGATCTATAATTTTCTGATCAATATACATATATGGTCGTTTAATAAATATTATTCATCCTTTTCTTGTGTTACATTATGGATTTTAAGAAACGTTATAGCACAATCATACTTAAGACACTAAAATTCACAGGTGATGTATTTGCAAATGAGTTGTTTGTTTATAGAGGCAGTTGACTTCATATTAAATTTTCCTACTATCCCATAATGCACAGCATATACTCTGCATGTATATTCCATGCATTATTGGAAGGGCCATTACCTAGACTGATTTCAACCTTGATTGAAAAAAAAAAAAAAAAACAGCATTCCCAAAACCTAAGTCATTCCAGGATGCTCAGCTTTGGTCTGCCAGACAACATTGTACTGATTGTCTGCCGAAAACACATCACTATTTCGGATCTTTGTTCCAATGCCAGTAGCTACAGTGCAGGTTAACATACCTGGTCTGCAATCAACAAGTGCTGTGGTTTTTAGAATCCTACCTAATCACACCTTGTCTGGTTTGGAGAGCATAATGATTGGAATCCTGAAGTGGTTTGATAATGTTCTGTATTTGATCTCTAGAGCAGGATTTCTGGAGTATGTAAAAAATATTAAACATTTAAATAACATTTTCATAAAAATTTGATTATAAATAAAATTTAACCATTCATGATGTTATTGTGGCTTTTACTTAACTTCGTTATATTATTACTCCTCTTACTTTTTGGTTTCCTATTTATATTATCTTTATTGTACTCCTATGTTGACTGCGTTATTGTTATATCTCTTATCTAGCCATTATTATATCTTATACTTTCTTTTCTTATTTTGCTTTACTACTATTATTATCCTATATTCCTGTATATCAGAATTTTGTTTCCTACAAATTTATTTATGGTTGACTGCGCCAGCCGGTAACTAGTTCCTGATACTTAACTATCTTGGTAACATTAGTTAACATAGGGATCACATGGTGTGCAGTTGTGGCTCCCCTCTCTACCTTGCATAAAATGTTCCCCCTCACTCACACAGGTCCGAACCTTTTATAAGTGGTAGGTCAGTCTCAAACAACAGAACTTATAAACTTTGGTTTAAAATAATACATTTATTATAGCACAAGAAAAGATAAATTTCGATTAGACATTCTAAGTATACATGAAATAATAACTTCATTACTAAATTATCCACTTGTTCAGAATTGAAACTCTAAATCCCCCCTTTCTAAGATTAAGTGATCCAAAATTTCATCTACTAAGCTTAAGTATTTCAACTAGATATCTCTGCATTACAATTAAGCTTAAACTCAATCCATCTTTACAGAATTAATCAATATTCATTCTCTATGTATAATTATAAGTAAGGTTTATACATGGCATATCAAATTCACACTAATTCAAACTCTAACATGGAGGATGAAGTTCAACTCTGTAAAGTTTCTATGCCCCTCACTTTAAGTATAAGTCAGGCCTACATTCAATACTACAACTATCAGCTTCTTCCAAGCAAACTGTTCAAAAGTCATGTTTCCCTTTTGGTACAATTTTAGAATAGCACAAGTCTTCTAACACAGACAATTAGTCCAACACAGTCACTGAGGCAGTAAGAGCAAACATATGCATGAAATTCTTCAATCCTTTGTCCCCCTTTTCTTCTTTACGTTTTACAATTATATAAGATAGATAAAAAAGTTGTACTTTACCATCTTGTCTTTACTAGTGAGGGTTCTGTGACTTCCTCATGCGCTCATTTCGGATATGGCAAGACTTCCGTATTCATCAATCACTCGCTTCCCTGGCTGCTGCGGCTTACTTATTTCTTCTTTGAAGGTTGTCCTTCGCTGTCTTTACATTGGTGTGGTTTACCAATGGCTCCTTATTGGAAATCAGGCTTCATTCCACAGGTAGCTTTATTCGTCTCGGTTATAACAGCAACAGGAGATAGTTGCTGGTCACTGGCGAGAAGCTTTCTCAGCCATCCAGGCCCGAACAGGAACAGAAAAACAAGAGAGCGTTTGAACCGCGCACCGCTCCTTATATCTTCCTCGCAAGCACCCTCTCTCACTGTCTACATCATACACTTAGCTATAGCCGATTGGTTAGGTACCGATGAAGTCATATTCTTCTCTGGGCATCTATCTTTACGGAACTATCGTGGCAGGGATTACCGGGTGACTTTGGGGGTTTTCTGCTGTGTCATTGACTATCACGTGCTGTTGATTGGTTATTTTAACTCTTGATTGTTTAACATAATTTTCCCTGTATTGGGCATGATTCTAAAACACAGTTTTTAGCTTATTTTACAACAATATTTTTAATCGAGTTGACATACCTTTGGATCACGATATGTTCAGTACTTACCTCACCCTTGTTCTTGGAAGTATAAGCATGTCCTTTCCTATTCTCTCAAGTTTCTATTCTCTCATGTTGGGTCCGAAACAAATAGCCTACGGATAGTGGGCCAGTTATTTCCGACACAACAATGAGTTAAACAAAAATCAGCATATCACTAGCTTGAGAACAGTGTAAATACAGTGTAAACTGAGCATAGAGCTGGAAAAACTCCAGCTCTATGCTCAGTTTACACTGTATTTTGCAACAGCTGCAAATTTAAAAAAAAAAAAAAATCTTATTTTGAAAAGGCAAAATGCAGAAAATTTGCCTCCAGCCCAAACAGCAATGAAGCTTTTTTTTTGACCCCACCAGGATCATTAGTTATAACTATTATCCATCCACATTTCTGCCTTTCTCACAGCAGGTCCCTTGTAATATTGCTCAAAGAGCTTGGATGACCTACTGCATCATTCTTCTCCCTGCATTGATGACAAGGGCAGGGTACTCCCACTATACTAAGTACTGCTTATTTTATGCCCCTCCCCCTTAGTAGTTTTCATCAGAAAGAAATTTAAAAAAAATCCTGAATAGCTTAGCCACTAAACGTTTACTTGCCCAGATGATATATCTTCTATTGTTCTAAAAACCACTGCTTCAGAATTAATACTTAATTATCCTATACCTATTTTACTTGCTAAATCTGTACTATACTGCAGCCATGAAATGCACCTATATTCAGCTCTATTCCAAAAAAAAAAGAAAAAAGTTTTAAAGTCAGCAATGCAACTTGTCAACTTATTGCTTTGGTTCTCTTAAAATCATGGAGAAGTTCAACAGCCAATTTCTTTGCTTCCTGAATGCCTGCCAGCTGATAATCTACTAGCATTATTGATTTTGCCACTCTCAATCCACAGCTGATTCTTAGCTGTCACCACCCACTTTTCGATTCAAGGCATGGAAAGGTTTAATTGAAATTCACATGGTTGCTCTTGACATTTTATTATTATTATTATTATTATTACATGACACCTCCAAGGAGTCCAAAGACTAATTGAGGGAGAACACCTACCCTACAACTCTCCATCTCCACCACTCAATCCATCAACTACAACAAACTGAAACTACCATCATCATCTACACCAATGCCATCTACTGCCTATCACCACCACTAGTATTTTCACAGACAATCACAAACATCCATGCCCAAACATGGATTCGAACCTGCAGCCTTTTGGCTGGAGAGCAGATATGCTAACCACTCAGCCAACCAGGCTGGTATTTCTAGAGCATTTGATCAGGTCTGACACCTCATCTTCCTTTCTGGCCATTCACTGTGTCATAGTTGATGACTTCTTTCCATATTTCCTCAATACCCCAGTGCTGGAGTACCCCAAGGCTCTATACTTTCACCCATCCTCGTCCTCCTCTACATAAATGAACTTCTCTCATTACCTGAAATCCTATCTCTAAGTACTTAATTATTTGACAAATTTTATAATGCACAATATTAGAAGCTTCAAGATCTTCTATAATCAATACCATAAACTTTGGTCGCTTTGCTTTAACTAATACTGCTAACTAATACTAATTAATACTACTAATACAATGCTAGTACAGCTGCTAATATATAACTCCCAAATTTGTCTTAACTTTGGAATTCTGCTGACATATTTTTGATTGTGCACCTAAAACCTCTGGTCTTAAGAATACTTGATGCTGTCATCCAGAAAAATTGAGCAACCTCCCCCCACACACACCCTTTCAGATTTGTTCTAGATGCTCTTTCCTAGGTGGCCTGTTTCTGTCTTATGTATCTTCTAGATGTATTTTCATGAAAAATATTAAGCTGAGTCAGTCACCATTATTTCACTTCCTTCTTCCAGAGCAAAGAACATGATCAACTGCTTGTATTAATCTATTTATTGCTCATCTTCAAACCTACTGAATTAACTTCTCTATTTATGTACTTTGAAATAGCCTTTCAAACTCTGTCTTTACAAGGACAGCAAGCTTCAGCTGCTCAAGAAATGTTGCTAGATTTCTTCTTTTTGGCTGTCCACATGCAGAAGATTTTTCAAACTTTTGTGGTTGGATCTGATAAAAAATATTTTGTGATACTCAGCATACTAGACCAGCCAGACAACAAAGACTATGCTAAACCACTATGACAAAACTTAGCCCAGAAAATGCCTAACAGGAATCCACTCTGCACTTATGTTAAACTCCAGATGATATTTAAAAGATAACCTCAGCAATGTGTGTGTGTTTGAGCTGTTTGGATACTTATAACTAACTCAGTGGCAGAAATCATACTACCATATATGAGAAGCAATATGCTTTATTGCCATAATACAGTATTACAGTTCTTCAGATTAGAGATAGTTATAGCAAGATTTTTTGATAGGAAAAAAAGTAAATTATCCTTGAAAAATTATATTCATGTTTTTATTTTTGATATTTTATGTTATTTCAAGCATTCATTTATGCATGCTTGGTTACAATAACTATCAAAACAAGAACTCTGTTCCTTGACAACTGAAATATTCTTTCTATCCCAGCAAAAAGAAAAAAAAAAACTTGTTACAGCTGTCACTGATCTGGAATATTATATTATAGTACTAAATATCATATTATGTAAATTCTGAAAAATCCAAACAGTATGCAAACAAAATCCAAACAGTGAGTAACTAATATTAAAATGATCAACTGTTATTTTACTAACCTGATCTCTAGTTGGGGAAGGGGAAACCTATATCAAAACATTTAGCAAAGAGAGAGTCATATGGCTTCATTTTGGCAGTGGTGGAGTGGTTAGCATAGTTGCCCTTCTGAGCAAGGTTCAATTCCCAGCAATTGCAAGGTATCTTTTTGAGTTGGATAAATATAATGGGTTTACCATTATATTTATCCAACAGGATACTGCATGGAATTCTAATTAATGAATTGCAGGACATGAGGACAGATATAAAGTTGAACTGTATAAAAGGGTGGTTTACTGTGCACAGAATCAGAATACTTTATTCAGGAGAAGAGTCCAGTAGAAGGCCTCTGATTAGTGGTGTGCCACAGGGTTCTGTTCTTGAGCCAGTACTATTTAATTTGTACATTTATGGTATAGGAAAGGATCTGAGAGGAACTATTCACTTGTTTGCTGATAATGCAAAATTGGTTAGAGCAATAAAGTTAATAAATATGATGTTAAAATTTTGCAGGATGATTTGGATAGACTGACAGTCTGAGCAAAGGAAAATGGATGTCAGTTTAATGTGGCAAAGTGTAAGGTTATGCATTTTGGGATGAAAAGATTACCAGCTGTATACCACATTGATGGCACTGTACTCCAGGAAACTGATGAAGCCAGGGATTTGGGGGTGTCAGTGGATAGGGAGTTAAAGTTTAGAGGGCACATTACAAAAAGTGGCTAAAGCAACTCATCGGATTACTTGGTTACTGAAGAATGCTCTGATGAGCAGAGATAAGCAGTTTATTATACTTCCTTATAGAATCTTCATAAGACCCCGTTTTACTGTGCAAAAATCTGGTCACTTGGGTTTCTTGGGGATGAGGAGGTGGAAAGAGGATCCAGAAGCAAATGACCAAGATAGTAGTAGGTCTGTGAAATGAACCTTATGAGGACAGGTTGAAGAGCTGTAGGTTACAGAAATTGGTTGACAGGTGGAAAAGGGATGATATGATTGAGACATACAAATTACTGAAGGGTTTTTACAAGATTAATACAGAGAAAAGTTTTTAGAACAGGTCTGGTGGTAGGGAGCCATCCATGGAAACTGAGTAAGAGTGTAATTAGCAAGGGTGTCAGGACTAGATTTTTTGCTTGAATAGTGGTGAATAAGTGAAATAGGTTGCCAGGGTCTGTTGTGGGTGACATGACTGTAAATGAGTTCAAAGCAAAGTTTGATAGATTCTGTGCAAATGTTGGATAATGCTTGGCATGATGTTTAGAACCTCCCTTGATCAGTCGAAGAACTCTGTGGAGTAGCCCATAATAATAATAATAATAAATTATATAGATGTGTGGATATTAATGATCCAACATTATTTCAAAGCTGAATGTATGTAGAAAGTTTTGAAATTTTGACCTTAGAGCTTAATAGAGCTTATGAGAATATATTCCTCACAAGTGCTGACCAGGGTTCCATATATTCCTTTTATTAGTGCTTTTGATAAAGGTTTCACTAGCCTGACAACTGTTTCGAACTGGTTGGTTCTCTTCAGAGACTAGGTAGAAATTTTAAGAGAGCAAAAACTCTCATTCAGTACCAAAGCAATGCAATGTCAGAGAGTTGTATTTTTCATAAATTTTTCAAAAAAACACACTGACCAAGAGTTCACTTATGGAAATATTACTCATTGGATTGCTTTGGTATTGAATGAGAGGTTTTGCTTTCTTAAAGTTTCTGCCCAATCTCTGAAGAGGATCAACCAGTCTGAAACAGCTGTTAAACCAGTGAAACCTTTATCAAATGTACTAATAAAAGAATATATGGATGCTTGGGTAGCACTTGTGTCTTTTTAATTAGTGCAAGCTAAGGCAACTTCGATGTCAAGCATTGTATTTGCATAAGCTCTGGTCAAAATTTTGATACATTCAGTTTCTACATATATTTGGCTTTGAAATAATGTTGGATCTTTAATATCCACTATTTCTGTACTATATCAAAGCTATATTCTAATTTTACATGACCAGAAACTAATTTATAATGACCTCTTACAATAAAAGGTTATCTGGGTAGAATGCACCATCCATATTCTTGAGTTTTAGACCATCATTATTGTTGATATATCAAAATGGTAGGCTCCCTAGAAGTTGTGAAAGGGAGTAGAGTGATTGAGTAAAAGGATAAGTTATTTTGCATAGAGACTGGTAGGAGCATGGAACACATTGCTTGAGAGAGAGAGAGAGTGGTGAACGTGCAGACAGTGGATGAGCTTAAGAAGTGGTATGATAGACTATGTGTTGACCTCCTGCAATGAATCTTGTGATAATAATAAAATTAATAATAAAATAACAATAATTATTATTATATTATACATTGACATATAATTTAATGTTATGACTACCTCATTTTTGTGGTAGTCATAACATTAAATTATATGTCAGAAGTTTTGATATACCTAAATTTTTTTGGAGATGAAGATACTAATGTTACATTTGATATCATATTTGATAATGGTGCCAAATACTGTATCAAAATTTGAAATAACATGAAGATATGAAACCAGTAAATAAGAAGATAAAATAGCAAGAATGGAACATGAATAAATTAAAAGAATAGAAGATAATTCAAATTACAGATTTAAAAGGACAAGTATAAAAAATTAAAAAATCTGTAAGAGAGCATGAGATCATCTATTTGATGATGATTTATTTCCAATATACAGCAGGTTGTCTCAACTACTTAAAAAGAGAAGTATAAAAAATTAAAAAACCTGTAAGAGAACATGAGATCATCTATTTGATGATGATTTATTTCCAATAGTGTACAGCAGGTTGTCTCAAGTACTTAAAGAAAATATAAATAAATAAACCTAACTGGCAAACTAAAAAACTAAATTAAATTACAATAAACAAAAGTACAAAATAAAATAAAAAATATGGTACTTAAAAATATAAAGTTAGGGGGCATTAGTGCTTGTCATTAATGAAGTGAGACTTACCCAAATTTTTGCTATGGAAAGGCAGTCAATCCAATTTAAGTTTGGTCATTATAAAAGCATCTCAGCACTATCTTTAAACAGTTGTTCAAACTTAAAATGATGCTGATGTAACAAGATCTTGGACCATAAAATATTGTGGTCATTATCCACTCCTTGAGTGGCCAGACCAGATTTTTCAGTCTTTTTATGGATGATATAGGACTGTTGTTCCTGTAGTCATTTTTATACAGAATGTCTTTTTTTGTCCAAAGTATGAATGAGGGCAATCACAGTGAACCTGGTAGACACTGGGGAGGAAGAGGGAGACCGGTTTATCCCTCATGGAAGGAAACCAGGATCTTTTATCAATAAACAAATAAAGAAAATGTGAGAACTGAATTGTCATTTTAAATTTGATTGATTTCAAGAAACTCAATTAAACTCAAGAAATTTGAATTTCTTGAGAGATAACTATCTCAGGCAGCACATGAAGGAGGGCACGCGAGGATCAAGAGTTTAGATCTTATCATTTCATCTGAGGACGTAATTGCAAGAGGGGGTTTAATGCTTTCCTCTAGTTGGTGAAAGTAATCATGAAGCGATCCCCATGGGTTGTGACTAGCCATATGCAAACTTTTGTGAGAAAAGTATATATATGTGGAATTATAAGGCTATTGATTATGACAAGCTTCGGAGACAGCTTGGAGCTATAACATCGAATGAGGAGTTGAGCAGTAAGGAAATAAATGCTGCATGGGAACTGACAAAGAAATACATGGCAGCATCAGTGTGCAAATGTATTCCAAAGGCTAAAAGTCTGAATAAGATAAGTGTAAAATGGATGAATGTGGAGCTTAAAAATGAAATATGGAAGATGAAGGTACTTTGGAGGAAGTACAAGATGAATAATGGTAATAATCAGTTACATGAAGAGTATAAAGAACTTGCTAGGAGAGTGACTCAGTTAGTAAGGAAAACAAAAATGCAGTATGAGCAGAAATTGGCAAATCAGGTGGAGAAAAACCATAGAGAGTTTTCTTAGATATGTGGCAAGTAGAAGGAAGAATGATCATGGTCAAAGGTTGTTAATGGATAAAATTGGTATAATGGTAACTGCTGCAGAAGACATTGTTCATTATTCAGTGATCAATTTATAAGGGCATAATGACATATCACCACACATCTTAAGGGAATGTTCCAGGGAATTGGCAGTAGCATTGGCATGCTTGTTTAATAAGGGTCTTGCAACAGCACGGTTCCAAGAGAGTGGAAGGAGGGTAAAATTGTTCCACTACAGGTAAACCTTGCTTAACGCGATCAATTAATGCACACTAATCTCATTAAGCAAATACAATAAACAATAGGAATAATTATAATTCATCCATCAGTCAGTGTAAATTTGGAAAAAAATTACAGCATAAGCTATATTTAGAGGGTCAAATCATCAAAGTTAATAGAAATCAAGTGCAAATTTTTATTTAATGTCTAAGCATTTGATTGAGCTACTTTTTTACAAAAATATTAAGTAAGGATGTTTGAATTGTGCTCGACTTTTTCATCTTGTCATGCAATTTGCAATAGCTGGCAATCACTTTATCAAGATTTCAGCGGACTTCGAAGCTTCGTTCCTTATCAGGATCATCATCAAACAAAATTTCTTTAACATGCTCAATGTGATTGAAAACTAGCTAAAATTCTTTTGTAGTCAGCTTCTTAGTCATAACATTCTCTTCTTGTTTGCACTCCTTATCTTCTTCTTCTTTATATACATGCTGTTCTTCTAGTTGAAGATCATTCTCACTTAACTGTTCTGAATCGAGCAAGTTTCTCACATCTTCATTATCCAGTTCATTAAATCCAAGTTCTTTTCCAATTGTACTGATTTCTTCAATAATGTTAGATCTTGGATTTTGCGTGCAATAAACTAACACAAGCTTGAGTTTCAAGTCACCTTCTGCATTGCCTCCTAATAAAAGCTTAAGACGATCTTTAGGTACTTTGTATCCTGGTTTCAGTTTTAGTTAGGAATGTTTTTGTTGGCATACACTTCTAAAAGACCAAATTCGTTGAATATTTGTTGGTCGTCATAATCACCCTCCTGAATTATCCATTGCAATTCTTCAGGAAACTTGGCCACAAAATCTTCATCAGCACTATCAGATTCCTCAGTTATTCTTACGTTATGCAGTTCAGCTCGATTTTTGAAATGGTCAGACCATCCTAAAGTCGCAGTAAAGCTTTCACATTCCTCTTGAAATTTAGTCTCTTTCAACGAAATAAAAATATTGAGAGCTTTTGCCTGAATATTCTCTGTACTAAGCGGTATTCTTTTTTTTGGTTTTAATCCTCAATTCAGAGCGATAGAAGATTCACCATCTTGATCATTAAATGGCTTCTATTTCTGGTGATCTGCAGCATGCTTAAATGATTACTAAATAACTTAAGGAATTCACAACGTATACTGGAATATAAATTAAAATAAACTTTAATATATACTTCCTATATTTTGGTAATGTCATGTTGCCATCTTCATGGGAACATAAGATTAAGACATGTGCATGCAGGCACTAAAAACAGCAAATGAGCCATTTGCTGTTTTTAGTGCCTGCGTGCACGTCTTAATCTTATGTTCCCATGAAGATGGCAACATGACATTACCAAAATATAGGAAGTATATATTAAAGTTTATTTTAATTTATATTCCAGTATACGTTGTGAATTCCTTAAGTTATTTAGTAATCATGTGCAACAAACGTATAAGCCTTTCTACGAGAATTGCATGCTTAAAGAAGTAGTAGCAACTTTTCCTTGTTCTTTGTATTCTTTACTCTTATTTAATATATTCCAAACTGTAGACTCATTGTATCCAAGGTTTTGCACAGTCATTGTATTACTAGCACCACTTTCATGTCTCTTAATGACTTCCAGCTTTTCTGCTTGCTGCAGATATGCGACAAAAAAACTTTTTGCATAACTTAAAATTTCACATAACGTAATAAAATTGCGTTAACTGATTATTCACTTGTGTAAAGTGAGAAATAGTATCATTTCACTCAGTCATGCTGATTGATTATCGCGCATATCAAATTCGTGTTAACCAAGGTTTTCCTGTACATAAAAATGGTGATAAGGCTGTAGCTTCAAATTATAGACCAATCTGTATAGTTGGAGTTGTGGTGAAGATAATGGAGAGATTGGTGATAAGTAAGATACAGAAATGGGATGCTAACAGCAGTATTCTCTGTGGTTATCAGCAGGGGTTTGTTAAAGAAAGATCATGTTTCACTAACTTATGTACTATAACAAGTTGACAAATACTTTGAACAGGGGAGATGCATATACAGTACAATGGTGTACTTGGATTTTGCAAAAGCTTTTGATAGACGGCTACACGACAAGCTGTTAAATAAATTGAAACAGATGGAATTGAATAACAGACTTGTGAGTTGGATCAGTGACTGGCTGTCAGAGAGGTATCAGAAAGTTGCATATGGGGGTGCAATATCCCAAAAGAGGAGGGTCTAGTGGTGTACTGCAGGGGCTCAGTTTTGGGACAATTGTTGTTCACTTTGTATGTTAATGAGATTGGGATGGGTTTAACTAGTGTTGTGCAGATGACGCAAAACTGGAGAGCGCAATGCAGAGTTAATGCGGATGTTATGGCTTTACAGGAGGACTTGAATAGATTGCATGAATGGGCAGGTAAATGGAACTGTCAGTTCAATGTTGCAAAGTGTAAGGTTTTGAGATTTGGTAAGCAATGATGGGATGCAAAGCATGCACTTGGTGGGGAAACTTTAACAGAAATAGAGGAGATGAGAGATCTAGGAGAGATCTGGAGCTGGAAAGTGAGGGACTTTAGATACTTAGGTTCAACAGTGGAAGAAGATGGAGGAGCTGAGAAGGAAGTGGGATGCAGGATACAAGCAGGTTGGAGGAACTGGAGGGAGATGGCTGGAGTGTTATGCGATAAGAGGGTGCCGATCAATCTGAAAGGCAAAATCTATAGGACAGTAGTGAGGCCAGCTATGATGTACGCTATAGAAACTGTGGCCTTGGGGAAAAATAGCATCAGCAGGATGGAGTAGCAGAGATGAGAATGCTTAGGTGGATGTGCGGTGTGACCAGAAAGGATCGTCTGAGAAATGACTATGTGAGGGGGGGAAACAGTGAAAGTTACGAACTTAGGAGCGAAGATACAGGAGGCAAGGTTGAGATGGTTTGGTCATGTGATGAGGAGGGAGGACGAATATGTGGGAAGAGGGGTCATGCAAATGGATGTGCAAGGAAGGAGGAAGCATGAGCTGCCGAAGAAGTGATGGAGGGAGCTGATAGAAGAGGACTTGTGGATGAAGAACTTGGATGTGGTGACAGCCCAAGACAGGAGGATGTAGAGGAGACTCATCATCAGCAGTGACCCCACTTAAATGGGAGAAGCTGCAGAAGAAGAAGAAGAGATCTAGGAGTGATGGTGGACAAGGTCTGGAAATTCAGGGCCCACACTGCACAAGTTGTGATAATGGCAATATAATGCAGAGGACCCTGACATGCAGAA
The DNA here is from genome assembly GCF_054136105.1 of Typopeltis vanoorti. NCBI lineage: Eukaryota > Metazoa > Arthropoda > Arachnida > Uropygi > Thelyphonidae > Typopeltis > Typopeltis vanoorti. Next base: position 68,676,180 of record NC_143573.1, on the reverse strand, counting down.
ATAGAGAGGTTATGATGCCACAATCAAACCTCATATGGATTATGGATTATTGTGCACAGATTTGGTCACCAGGTTTTCTTGGTGATGAGGATATGTTGTAAAGGGTCCAGAGAAGATTCACAAAGGTGGCCAGCAGTCTTTGGAAGCAAGGACAGATTAAGAGAATGCATGTTGCAAAGCCTTGTGAATAGGAGGAAGAGGAGTGGATATCATTGAGACATATAAGCTAGTCAGGCGTTATCAGGCTAACGTGGAAGAGATTTTTCATATGTGAGGGGGGGGGATAGAACAAGAGGCCATTGCTAGAAACTTTATAAGGAAGGTTTGAGCAAAGGAGTGAGGAGAAGGTGCTTTGCATGGAGAGTGGTTATTGAGTGGAATGCATTGCCTGAGTGTGTTGTGAATTTAGACAGAATGAATCAGTTTAAAGCATGATTGGATGAGCATTGTGCACAATAGTGTGTACCTCTCATGATGAGTTGCTGACTCCGTGGAAGTCAGATGTTAATAATAATAATAATTGTGATTATTATTAACATCTGAATGACTGTCTTTCCATGGTAAAAATTTGGAAGATTCTCATCATGATCAATGACAATGTGTCTTGTATATGTTGAAGGAAATGACAATCCATTTCTTTTGCTCTACCTTTTGAATTGCTTGTGCACTGATGATGATCTGTTATTCAGATTGAAATATCTACATTAATAAATTATTAATAATTAATTGTGCATAAATTTTTCTATTAATTGTTGCTCTCATATGTGCCATTAAAATCTCCAATAATCAAGTATTCTCATCATAGCATTATTTCAGACAACTATTGTTAAATGTATTAAACTTTCAAGACAGTGTTAAAACAGTTCATTTAATGAACACAGAACTCTGCACCTATGAACATTTTATGATGAGTGAAGTTCACCTATATTTTATGATGCATGCCAGAAAATGTTCAGTCTAGTAATTTCTTCATCTTTTTATGTCAATTTATATTAAATATTCTTCAGTTACTGAATATATAACACATGTAATGTAATGCATATTTATAACGTACCATTTTAAATTCTCAATTTCCATATTTCAATATGAGAAACAAATGGAGACATAATTATTGTGAAAGTGCTACAAGTGGCAAAAAAGAATTCGATTGATTTCACAAGAAACTAAAATGGATATAATTAAATGTTCTCAAAACAGCAAATCACTTACTCCAGCTGGTTGTGTTAATAATGTCAGTCGTTCCCACATTTGCAGCAATTTTAAAAGACAGACAGACAGACAAACAAACAAAAAATTATGATTATATTCAGAATTCATGCTCTGTTCAGTCCATAGTTATTTTTAAAATCAAAAATTAGAAAGCATTGCATTGTACAGAATGTTCAGATGCCTCTCAAAGTTCAATGTCTGTGGCATCATAAACTGAGGTTAAACCAGGAAAAACAGGAATATACAATGATATTGCTACTTCCAAATTTCATAGTTGGGGTTACACACTCTGGTAAGAGATGTTCACTGGGCATCTGCTCGGTAGAGGGAGTAGCATGATTTGTTGCTACATAACACAGCTTTCCAAGCTTCCGCATCCCACTGTACTTACTCTTTGTGCCACTGAAGATAACAATGCTGCATGTTGGTTTGAATAATGTGGGGCTTCCATTTTGCAGTCCTACCATGGAAATCTGTGTTGTGAACCTCGGGTCTGAATGTTTTTGTGCAGATTCATGTGTAGATTCATGACTGGAACTCTGCATTCATCGTGTTGCCGACGAATGGTAGTTTTTACATATCCTTCGTAGCACTCTATCATCATGTTCAATGAGTGTGGTGGGTTGATCACTGTGGGCAGCACTTGCAATTGACTCCCTGTGCTTCCATCTCAGAACACTATTACTGATTTTTGACCTGTGATGGCCTGATTTGTCAACAATTTGCCAAACAGATTGGCTTGCAACATGGCAGCTTATCATGATGCCTCTTGCAAAGTCCTTCAGTTTCCTTTTGGCAGCCATTTCACCTGGATATGGTTGCACTGACTAAGGACATATTGCTTCAATTTATACCAGCTACTAACATGTGAATCATTACATAGCATGATGCACCTTCCCCCACAGGGATGTCCATTGACTTCTTTTTTGGATGTACCTGCTAGTGTTAGGTACATCCATCATCTACTATAATGAAAAATTTTTACCCATTGATGGCAGGCAGCTGTTAGGACTTTATGAATGCACTTTTTTATATTGTCTTAGTTCTTATTGGTGTGCCTGCAAGCAAAGGTAGGTATATTTTTGTGCCCATGAACTTGGTAACCAAGGCAAAATACTAGTTCAACAATTGAATAACTAAATTAACTAAATTAATTATGTATGATGTTGATCTGGGATAGCCCAGTTTGTCAACAATTTGCCAAATAGATAAGCTTGCAACATGGCATCCTATCACAGTGCCTCTTTCAAATTCCATCAGTTTCCTTTTTGCAGCCATTTCACCCAGACACAGTTGCACTGATGCACTGACTTGCATTATATTCCTCCAACTACAAACACATTACTCATTACATGGTACGATTCACCTTACCCATGGGGGTTGTTTGTTAACTTCTTTCCAAGCTGTGTATGTGTGTGTGTGTGGTTTCATTACTGCTACATGTGTTGTTAATCATAAGTGTATTGTAAACTCAATAACTGTCAGTATTATTCTTATCAGGTGGAGGAGCAGAATGCCACAGCGGTGAATTTCGTTGTGATGATGGTTTATGTATCAATCAGGATTGGAAATGTGATGGAGATTATGACTGTGATGATCAGTCAGATGAGAAGGATTGTCGTAAGTAATAATTTTCTTCTGTCAAGCTGTAATTATATTATTTATGTTACTATTGCTCACTCTCCACACATTGTCAAGACTGCTTTGTAGAATATCGACACTGCAGGAGGTGATTGTAGATGTCACTTATGCATGTCATGTATTATTCTGAATTTAGTCAACATCTATGCACTCATTATTCCTTTTTAGCAATGTATTCAACTTTCTTTTTCTCTTTTATCAAACTCCATAATTTAAGATCTGCCATGTGGTCTCATAGTAGCATTCTATAAGGCATAATATCATCATGTTTACTCTCCTCTGATTCTTCTCTACTGTTTTTTGTTATCACTTCTCATATCCACATTGCCAAGTATTGCACATGATTGATGCTCTTTGATCAGTCATGGGCAATACTTGGCAACGAAAATGTGGTGAGAAATGCACTCTATTTTTGGTCATTCTTTTCTAATCTACTAATCCTTTTCACTTCTAACTTAACTTGTGCAAAAAATCCTGCAAAATAAGTTGCAGCTTGTTTGGCAGGATTTTTTATTATTACAATAATTCACAGTGCTGTTATTGCAACTTTTTTTTAATGTGTCATATGAGTTTCAACTACTTCTACTATCAGCTTTTATTATCAGCTCCAGCATTCTTTTTTCTTCACCTTCTTGCAGTGCAATTTTTTCGATATTCCATGCAATCTGCTTTTTTTCAATTCAAAATGAAACCATATAGTTTAGCAACAGTGAACCACAAAAATTTCATATTCTCAAAAGTGTTTATCTGTTGCAGGTCTCTTGTTGAAAGGATAAGACATCTATGCTACTATCACATGCTCTTTGCATCATCAGCAAACAGTTGGAAGATTTACATTATTGTTCATGTACAAGTTAAATAGTGACACAGGACCCAATAGTGCTCCTGAGTTAGTTTCCTTTTTCTTCACTGTCACCCCATGTTTTGTTATTATTCAAGTCATCAGCTTCATCACTACATTATAACCACTTAATTCTGAATAAAATTATTTTTTATGCTATATCGGAATATCCTAAAGTACCACTGTTTAATAACTATATTATTGATGCTGTGGTCAATTTAAAGAGAGGAGTTATTATATACGTAGGCTGTTCAATAAGTAATAAGACTATGTTTATACAGAAAACAGATTACCTTTAATCGTCATCATTTACATGGTCTTTTTCGAAGTAACTACCATGAGACACGATGCATTTGTCCCAACGTTGTGTCCACTTCTTAAACACATGTGAAAGTCCGTGTTTTGAGAGTTCTTTCAAAACCGCCTCCGCAGCTTTTACACATGCTTTGTTGCTTTCGAAATGGCAGCCTCTTAGTGGTTTCTTGAGCTGAGGAAACAGCCAGAAATCACACGGTGCGAGATCAGGACTATATGGAGGGTGTGGTAGGATATCTGTGTTGTTCTTCTGCAAAACGTCCACTACACAACCAGCAATATGTGGCCTTGCATTATCATGGTGCAATAAGAAGCTATTCTTCAACAATGGACGCTTCCTTTTGACGTGCTGTACCATTGTCCGTAAAACATTCGCATAGTATGAGCCGTTTACAGTATTCTTGGGTTCTACAGCGTGTTGGTAAACAATGCCTTTGTAGTCAAAAAACATTATGGTCATAACTTTACCAGCCGATTTTACAGTTTTTGCTTTCTTGGGGGGTAGGCGAAGATGGATGCTTTCATTCACTGCTTTGTTGTTTCATTGTAGAGTCATAGTGATACAACCAAGATTCATCTGCTGTAATGATGCATTTTAAGAAGTTGTCGCCCTCTTGTTCCAGTCTTTCTTTCCATTCTGTGCACACATCCACTCGATGCTGCATTTGCTCTGGTGTCAAGAGTTTGGGAATCCATCGGGTGCAAACACATTTCTGTCCCAAATGATCAGCCATGATTCAGTGAATACTTCCCACAGAAATATTCAGGACAACATGCAGCTCACGTACTGTAATTCTGCGATCCTCCTTGATGATAATCGCTGCTGTGTTGATCATTGTCTCTGTGATGGACGTTGAAGGTCTTCCCTCACGTTCAAGATCTTCCACATTTTGCCTTCCTTCCTTAAAAGTTTTATGCCAGCGAAAAACACTTGCCCTCGACATTGCTTCATCATGGAAAGCTTCGCGTATCATGTTAAAAGTGTCCGATGCCAATTTTTGCAAACGCACACAAGATTTAATTGCATAACGCTGTTCCAAGGACACTTCCATTTCGACGACTGGTCGCAACTCGTAGGCGCACCAAAACAAGCTTATATTTAGTCAAGTGACACTCTGGCACATCAGCCCGTATACGCCATCTATCAACCTCTTTTGTTAATACGGACAGTAACAGACAGAAAAGTGATGAGAAATACACTCTATTTTTGGTCATTCTTTTCTAATCTACTAATCCTTTTCACTTCTAACTTTAACTTGGGTAAAAGTAACTTATATCCAAGTTTATGTGATATATCACTATCTTTAAAAATGTTTTTCTGTGACTTACATAATAAGAAAAATAATGGAAAAAACTCACGCACAAAGATTATTTAATAGTATAATTTTCGCCTGTGTGTCACAGGCATCTTCAGTACATTAAGCTCAAATTAAACAATAACTGACAATTCCAAAAAGTGCCACCTAAGTAGCTGGTGTAAGATAACTAAAAAGGTCAATAACTTTCCTAAAAATAAAAATTAAAAAAAATTAAATTAAAAATAAATAAATAAATAAATAAATAAATGAAAATAAAAAAAAATCAATACAGTAAAAAGTTAGGAAGGATTAGCTGATTTGTAAAGTACTATCTCCCATAAAGGGGATAGATGTAAGCCATCGGATCTGTTTAAGTTAGGAGAATGAAGTAGAGTTTCGCATGTTTCTTTATAAAGGCGTTCCACGAGAAACTGACTTTTGTGAAGAACTCTTGTCTTTCTCCAATGAACTCTGTGTCTAGTGAAGATGGCATGTTCTGCAAGTCCAGACTTTTCAGGTTTAAAGTATTCAATATAAGATTAGTGTTCTTCTAGCCGAATAGAGGCAGATCTTCCCGTTTGTCTGAAATAAGATAATCCACAAGAGCATGGAATCTGAAGACCAGTCGTAGATTGTATAGGTTGCCCCACTTACAAAATCTCAAAATTTTTATCAAATTTACTCTCCTCTTCAACCAGAAGAACTAATACTTATATAAAATATACTTTGGATTTCAAAAATAAAATTTCAGATCTTCATTTGGACGTTTCTGATATCATGATCAGTTTAGATGTTGTTTCTTTATTTACAAATGTGCCTCTTTCGGAAAGTATTGAATTACTACAACAGGAATTTCCTTCAGACACTGTAAACGTATTTGATTTTGTAATAAATTCTGGTTATTTTTCCTTTAAAAATAAGTTGTATCAACAAATTGAAGGAACAGCAATGGGTAATCTTCTTTCTCATACTATCTCCATCTTTATGGAACATTTTGAACAACGTATCATTGACAACATTTCTCCCAGACCTACTCATTGGTTCAGATATGTCGATGACATTTTTGCTGTAATAAAAATTACATGGAATGGCTCTTCGGATGAACTTCAACCATTTCTCACTAAGTTAAACGCATTTCATCCTAGGATCAAGTTTACCCTAGAAGTAGAATCAAATAAGCAGTTAGCCTTTTTAGATCTTCTAATTCTTCGCCAACCAGATGGTAACCTACATTTCTCAGTTTATAGAAAGAAGACTCATACAGGCCATTATATCCATGTGGAATCTCATCACCATCCCAGTCAAAAGGCAGGAACTATTAAAAGTTCATCGGGCCCACTCCTTTTGTTCTTCAGACGATCTTTTACAGAAAGAACTACAATATATAACTTCTTCCTTTCTATCTAATGGCTATAAGAATTGCTTCATTAAAAGAACTTTGAGTAGTTTTAATATGTTTTCCTCTTCATACACAGAAGAAATAACGTGTATTACTATCCCTTATATACAAGGCATCAGTGAACGTATAGCAAAAGTTTTAAAACCACTGAATATTTTTGTTGCCTTTCGACCGTTTAGAAAAATCTCCACCTTTCTCACTTCTCCTAAGGACAAGCTTCCACATCTTAATCATCCAGGTGTCTACCAGATTCCGTGCTCTTGTGGATTATCTTATTTCGGACAAATGGGAAGATCTGCCTCTATTCGGCTAGAAGAACACCAATCTTATATTGAATACTTTAAACCTGAAAAGTCTGGACTTGCAGAACATGCCATCTTCACTAGACACAGAGTTCATTGGAGAAAGACAAGAGTTCTTCACAAAAGTCAGTTTCTCATGGAACGCCTTTATAAAGAAACATGTGAAATTCTACTTCATTCTCCTAACTTAAACAGATCCGACAGCTTACTTCTATCCCCTTTATGGGAAATAGTACTTTACAAATCAGCTAATCTTTCCTAACTTTTTATTGTATTGATTTTTTATTTATTTTTTATTATTATTATTTTTTTTTATTTTTAGGAAAGTTATTGACCTTTTTTAGTTATCTTACACTAGCTACTTAGGTGGCGCTTTTTGGAATTGTCAGTTATTGTTTAATTTGAGCTTAATGTACTGAAGATGCCTGTGACACACAGGTGAAAATTATACTATTAAATAATCTTTGTACATGAGTTTTTTCTGTTATTAATTTTGTATCGATATGTCTACTCACAGTACACCTCTTTTAAAAGAGGTGTACTGTGAGTACAGTACACACAGTACTCACAGTACACTTCTTTTAAAACTTATAATAAGAAAAAGATTGAAACACACACACGTGTATTAAAAATTACTTAATAGAACAGAGGATCTGAATTTTCTAAACTTTTGGAATTCAAAGGGTCATTATGATTTTAGGTAAGATAGCAGAGACTGCTGCACTTTCTTTCAATAAATGTTCAAATTGGAAAGTACAGCTTTGTTTAAGTGTAGTGTTATTCCATTTGGATCCCATGGCTAGTGTTCTCAATGGCATGTTTAGCAAAGCAATATTTATGAGGCTTGATATGCTGGGTTTGGCTTTGGCATTATGAAATTATGTTTTTGATCAACTTCCCATTTGACCAAAATAAGAAATCTTACAAGAACATGGTACTTGCTAAATAGTGGCAATGGTGGAAATTTGCCTTTCGGAGAGAGGTTGCAGATTTGTTTGATGGGTTTGAAGATAGCATTGAGTTAATATTTCTTCTAAATGTTTGTCTCCTCATTCAGAAACCTCTTTAATGTAAGGAGTAGGAGTTCTGTAAACTACTGCTTCCTCTGATGGATATTGAGGGAACTCACTGATTTTTAGACATTAATCTATGTGCATAACATGAGTTTGTGTATGTGTGTGTGTGTGTGTTTCAGAAATTTTATATGGGATATCGTTTAGAAAGTGTTTTTCATAGCACTAATGCATACAAGGAAAACAGCAGCCAATGCTTCCTTGTTTGCTGAGTTTAGCATGAGGGATTTTGTACGATGTACTGTACAAAATTCATTAAAAATGAATGAGTTATTGTACGAAACTGAACATGCAGAGAGAGTGTGTCATAAATGTTTCATGTGCTAGTGCAAGAAATGCAAGTCATGTGGAAAAGCAGGAAAATGAAATGAGGAATATTAATGATATAAAGAAAGATAGTGCAAGCTTTCTCGAGAATGTGGAAGTAGTGAATACTAGTGTGTGAAATATGAATGAGAGCATGAAAGAAGTCGTTGAAAGTAATATGGATGATAAGGTGACAGTAGGGAGTGAAACAGCATGTTTACACATCATTCTTCATGGGAAAAAATGTTAGCTAGACTGACTGGAGAAACATTTGTCTTGTGGTACAGCAGGTGGGAGAATGAAAGAGAAAGTGAATGGGGAAAGTATGAAAGTGTGAGAACTTGAAATAAGGAAAAGGTGTTGTATGGAGATTTGATGATAAGAGATATAATTAAATGAGAAAATGATGAAAACATATTTCCCAGTTGCAAAGAGCAAGGATAAAACAGTTAATAAAGCTGTTAATTTGCAGAAGGGAGAAGTAAAAGAGATGATTATTATGTTAGGAACAAATGTTTTGAGAATATATGAAAGAGGTGTTGCAAGAAACAAAAATAAAAAAATGAAGAGTAAGGAAGTAAAAATTGTGAGTCTACTGCCTCAGTATATAGGACAGAGTTGATAAGGGCCATATTTGCTAATAAGTCATTGAGAAGATTGTGTAGGAGGATTGATATGCAGTTTATTAATGTATGGTTTTAATTTGATGCACAAAAGGACTTATATATTATTATTATTATTATTTCGGGCGACTCCAGGAAGTCCTTAGACTCATCGAGGGAGGCCCTAAACATCATGTCCACACAACTATACGACATTCTCACAGTATCTATCATACCTTGCCTTGAACTCGCTCACCGTCATAGCACCCACAACAGACTCTGTCAGCTTATTCCACTCATTTACCACTCTAAAAGTAAAGAACCTAGCTCTAACACCCCTGCTAACCACACTTTTGCCCAGCTTCCATAGGTGTCCCCTAGTTCTCCCACCACCAGTCCTGATCTCAAAAATATCCTCTGAATTAATCCTACAGAATCCCTTTAGCAATTTGAATGCCTCAATCATATCTCCCTTTTTCCACCTATCAACTAGTTTCTGCAACCCACGAATCTTCAACCTGTTCTCATATGGTTCATTCCCTAGACCTGCTATCATCTTAGTCACGTGCCTCTGGATCCTCTCCACCTCCTCCCCATCAAGAAGGAACCGAGGTGACCAAATCTGGGCACAGTAGTCGAGATGAGGTCTTATCAAGGCTCGGTACAGAGGTACAATAACTTGCTTTTCTCTATTCGTCAAGGTATTTTTCAACAACCAAGTGAGTTGATGAGCTGATTTAGCTACTTTTGCAATGTGCCCCCTAAACTTCATCTCCCTATCCACCAACACTCCCAAGTCCCTGGCCTCATCAATCTCCTGGAGTACAGTTCCACCAATGTGGTATACTGCTGCTAATCTTTTCAAACCAAAATGCATAACCTTACATTTTGTCACATTAAATTGACATCCATTCTCCATAGCCCAAAACTCCAATCTATCCAAGTCATCCTGCAAGATTTTGACATCTTCTGCATTCACTATCGCCCTACCCAACTTTGCATCATCAGCGAACAAATGAACTGTTCCACTTAGATCCTTCCCTTTATCTTTATTGAACAGATTAAACAGCAGTGGTCCATGAACAGAACCCTGCGGCACACCACTATGGAATTCTACTCCTGAATAAACTACTCTTTGATATCTCTCCATCAACCACCCACCTATCCATCTCGCCAACCCTACATCCATTCCCATATGTTTTAGTTTACGGATTAGAATTCCATGTGGTATCCTGTCAAACGCCTTTGCCAGGTCCACCAGTATCACTGTAAAACCATTACCCTTATCCAGTTCAGCCATCACCTTCTTATAAAACTTGAGCAGGTTACTGAGGCATGATCTACCCTTCACAAATCCATGCTGTCCCCTGTACAGTATCTCATTTTCACCATTCCATTCCTGTATTTTTCCCTTGACTACTTTCTCCAAGACCTTGACAACGACTCCTGATATGTTGATCGGTCGGTAATTTGCAACCGTAGTCTTGGATCCTCCTTTATGCAGTGAAACTATTTTCCCCTCTTTCCACACTTTCGGGACTAAACCAGATCCAAGACTCAGATTAAACAACATGGTCAAGGACACTGATAATTCCTTAGCCGCTTCACGCAAGACCCCGTGCCGGCATACCATCCAATCCCACAGATGTATTCACATTAAGGTTCTGTAATGGACTATTCACCTCCACTTCATTCATCACAATTCCCGTATAAACTAATGGTTCCTTCATTTCTTCAATGTCACCACCTGGATAATATACTTTTGCAAAGTGCACGCTCAGTAACTCCACTATATCGACTGATTCAGTGACCTCCTTACCATCGTCATTCCTTAAAATCATTTTGCCGTGTACAGTTTTTCCCCTTGCTTGCAGCATATTGAAAGAACTATTTGGGATTCTCTTTTGCTTGCATAGCTAGTTTCCTTTCATAATCCGCTTTTGCTTTTTTTACCACACTCGTTACCCTTCTGGCCTGCACTTTATACCGTTCGTGTGCCTGCAGGTCACCCCTTTCTTTAAATTCCCTCCACAGTTGTTTCTTTTTTTGCAGCTCAAGCTTAATGGTGTTATTCATCCATTTGACCCCTACTTGTTTTACTATTCGGACCCTAGGTATACAATCAGCCATAGCATCCTGTAAATGCTCCGTGACCACTTCCCATGCTCTATCGACGTCCAGCCCTTGCAGTTCTACATGCCATGGCACTGATCCAAGCAATCTCCTAAGCTTGTCATATTTGCCAGCATGGTAATTCCACATATACCCTGTCTTAATCAAAAATTCCACACCTTTAGCCACCTCTCAGGTCAAGATGTTATGATCACTCTCACCAGTAGGTGGTAACATGGTCATATTCATTACAGTCAAATTCTGAGATGCTATTACCAGGTCAAGCACTCTCACACCCCTAGTATTTTCAATTACATGCTGTCTCAGTTAGTTATCCCTTAATAATTGAATAAAATCCATTTCCTTCCTCACATGTGTCCTCTCCTCCTTCCAATCAATGTTACCATAGTTGAAATCACCCATAATAATTACCCTCCTTCCACTCATTTCATCAATTTGTTTATGCATACTATCTCCACCATCTATTCCATCACCTGGTCTATAGCAGCACCCAACTGTATATTTTATTCTGCCATTCTCAATCTCACACCAAATAGCCTCAAATGAGCTCCTTTCACTATCCTGTGATACAACTTCAATTCTCTTTGGCTGCAGTTCATCAGCTATCATCAATAACACCCCTCCCCCCATTTTATTCTCTCTGTCCCTCCTAAACACACTATAACCTACACATTCTATCCCACTAACTATATCATCTTCCGTCAGCCATGTTTCACTAATGCCAATAACCTGTGGCCAGGAAGAGCCAATCAAGGCCAAAAATTCTTCCTTTTTTCCTAATACTCCTGGCATTAGTATACATGAAATGCAGTGATCCCTTTGTCCCACCCCTATCTTGATGCATTATTCTAAATGTCCCATTCCCATTTTTTGTCCTTAGTGCTGGCTCGGGTACATTATATACATTCTTACACTCAACTGTCTCACTGATGTCTGCATATCCACTCCTCCCCCTCCTTGGTAGTTCTAGTTTCCCTGGTTCTGCACATCCATTTTCACTTCATTCAGCGACACTTTTTTCAGTCTCCGCACACCAAGTCCATTCAAATGCAGGCCATCCATCTTGTATAAGTCCTTTCGCCCATCAAACTCATTCCACACGTCTACGAATTCCACACCACACCGTCTGCATAACCTGTGCATAATGTCATTTGCGATTATGGCCCTCCTTCTAAACTCCTCTCTGTCATACCGCGGCAACAGACTCACCATTCTAACTCTGTCACTCTTTTCTTTCACTACCTTTAACAATACTCTCAAGTCCTCTCTCAATATGCCTGATATATATATGCCTTATAGACTACATTTGAATAGTTTTGGGGTTAGATGTTTAAAAAAAACGATATTTAGTGAGAGTGTGTGTCTGGATATCAATCGACCATGTGTCTGGCCACCCTTGAGATAAATAACTGTGAGTACAGAAATAATTATGCAATGCTGAATGTGATTTCACAGGTTTCAAATTTAAATGGGTTAGTAATGACAAGGGGATGTTGAAATACATGTGCACGAATGCCAAAAGTATCAAAAATAAGGGAGAGGAGTTTTTAGCATTGGTCAGCTTGACTTGGCCAAAAATTATAAGCATTAGTGAAACTTGGTTGACAGAAAATGATACAGTTACAGTATCATTACAGTAAAGGGTATTGTATTTTCAGGGAGGATATAGGGAATAGGACAGGAGGTAAGGTATTGCTGATGATAGCTGAAGAATTACAGCCAAAAAATTAGAAGTTAAAGAGGAATTTAGGTGTGGAGAAGATGATTTCATTTGATACAGTCTGGTGTGAGATAGAGACCAATAGGCAAAAATATATCTTTGGTTGCTGCTATACACCAGGTGGTTCTCAGAAAGATGTAGATGCAAAGGATCAGCAGATTAGCACAATTAGTGAAGGCTGTACAATATGGGAGACTTCAACTATGGGGATATAGATTGAAGGACAGAAAGGGGGGGGGATTGCCATGCTCTCTTTCCTCCTTTCACTAGGATAAACAATAATTTTCTAAAACAACATGTTATAGAGGGGACCAGGGTTTGACGGTGCTGGATCTAGTAATAGCATCAGGAAATATATCCATAACCAAGGTAGACACTCTGCCTCTAATTAGGAAGAGTGAGCATGCAGTCTTGTTCTTGGAAGTTGCTAATCATGTGGAATTCTCATTCAAGAATGGTTTTATATTGATGCACAAAAGATAATTATGCTGGTAATTATGACAGACTTAGGAGGCATCTTGGAGCAACGCCATAGCTTGAAAAGCTACAAGGAGAGATGTCAGTAGTGCATGAATAATGGTCAGATATTGTTTGAGAGAAGCTGTATTATTATTATTATTATTTTGTGACACTTCCAAGGAATCCAAAGACTCATCGAGGGAGGGCGCCTACTCTACAGCTCTGTCTCCGCTACTTAATTCAACAACTGCACATTAACTACAATGTATCAGACTGCATACACAAGGTCAGGAGGATAAATCAAGGATGAATAGAGATATATTATTATTATTATTATTCAGAACCTCCATGGAGCCACAAGACTCATCATAGGAGGCTCACCCTAGGAAACACAGTCTATCATACCACTCCTTGAACTCATTCACCATTCGTGCTCTCACAACTTTATCAAACAATGCATTCCACTTTTCAACCATCCTCCATGCAAAGAAACTACTCTTAATGACTTCCTTTCACAACTTCCAAGGAAGGCCTCTTGTCCTGTCTCTCCTTACCCTAGTTGCACCAAAAGAAAGAACTCCCCAGAGTAAGCCTTGTAACTACCTCTCAACACTTCATATTTCTCAGTCATATCTACCAAACTTTGCAGTCCACATTCCCTTAGTCTGTCTTCATAACTGACATTGTACAATCCTGATATCATATTTGTTATCTGCTTCTGAATTCTTTTCAGGATTAATTTATTCCCTTCAGATTCTTGGAGCCCAAATTTGAGCAAACTAGTCCAGGTGTAGTCTGATCAGGACTTTACACAATTGAATGATAACCCTTTTTTTCTCTGCTGGTTAGCATTCTTCAGTATTGCAGCAATTTTCTGGGTTACTTTAACTATCTTTGCAATATGTTTTCTGAATTTCAGGTTTCTATCAAAAATCGCTGAATTAAACTGATATCTCCATCTATTTCCCCCATCTGTCCAGTTTATTTCATGTTGGAGGCTTAATGGATTGTATACAGCACTCAGAAAGGATTAAAACAGAATTTAATACTTCCTATATTTCCTATCAATCACTGAGACATCTTCAGGGATTACAGAAAAACTAATGTAACATATACACAAATACCACACAATACTAAACCCAACCACGTGGGTGACTCTAAAGTCCTATCTAGGTGGAGCGCCCTCTATGGGCAGTTGTATGTGGCCTGGGATATAAGGTGGGATCTCTGATGATTAGCATTTTCTTAATGCAACCGTATTTATTTAGATTTGGTTGATTTCTGAGACCTGCTGAAGATTCTAAAAATAGTCTCTTTTTTGAATTTACTGTGGTGGAGCTTGGTGGTTTTTTTACCAAGAGATCCTATGGGTTGTATCCAAGACATGGTCAGCCAGGCCTGACTAACCATAGTTGTGGTTGCAGATGTATGACTTGTGTTCCTCTAGGCAGATGATTGCTGATCTGCCTGTCTGTCCAAAGTATGCCAGCGTACAGGAACAGCGTACTTTATAAACTCCAGGTACGGAGAGAGGAGGGAGCTGATCTTTTGTAGAACAGATAAGGGTAGCAAGTTTGCGGTGAGGCTTAAATGCTGTGTGTAGGTTGTACTTATTTAAAATCTTGGCTATTTTTTCTGATGTGCCACAGATGTAGGGCATGGTGATGGCATTCCTAAACTCTTTCTGAAGAGATGGCCAGGGAATTGGGGAGGAACTGATTATTTTGGTTGAGCTCAGTTGCAAAGGCGGTTCCACTCGAACAAAGATTGTGGGCTCTCTTGGTTAGAGTTTTAATAATGCCACATTGTTGAACAGGGTGGTGGTGGGAGAGTTTGTGAATGTATATGCCTGTGTACTTAGGTTTTCTGTATACAGTGAAGGAAAGTGTACCATTAGGAAGGCGTGTAACTAGGTGTCTAGGAAGGGTAAACTATTGTTCTTTTCCTTTTCCATCGTAAATTGGATTCTTGGATATAGACTGTTGAGGTGACTGAGGAAGAAGGCTAATGTGTCTGGGCCATGAGGCCAAATAGAGAACACATCATCTTAGCCTGATAACAGGTTTGAGAGGGGCTGAGTCTATGACTTGTTTTTCAAAATATTCCATATAAAAATTGGCAAGGGGGGTGAGAGGGGGGAACCATGGCGGTTCCCTCTATCTGCTTGTAGATTTTGTTCTTCCAAGAAAAATAACCAGAGTTGATGGCAAAGGAAAAGAGATCTAAGATGTCAGAAGGAAAAACGTTTTCCAAGAGAGTATTAAGTTGTCAATTAAGGGAATATTGGTAAACAGTGAGGAGATGTTAAAGCTTACTAATATGTCTGTGTTATTTAAGTTTTGATTTTCTATTAGGGTTTTAAAATGGGTAGAGGTTTTTATAATAGGATGTGGAAAGTTCAGTGAAGGGGATCAGAGAGTTAGCCAGCTGTTTTGACAGTTTTGCAGCAAGGTGTGTTAGTGGCATCTATAATAGGTCTTAGTGGGGAATTAGGTTTGTGGATTTTTGGTAAACCGTATATTCAGGGGGGGGGGGACAGGAACAGAGCAGTTTGAATTTTTTCATAATGTCCAGAGGCCAGGAAGATACTTTTTAAAGTAAGTTTTTTAATTTTTTAACTTGTGTTTTTGTGGGATCATATTCTAGTCGGATGTAGGTAGAGCAATCTTGGAGGATAATCTCCATTTTTCGATTGTATTCCATGGCATTGAGGACAACTGTTGCATTACCCTTATCTGCTCTGGGTGATGATGATACTTTTGTGTTTCCATAATTTCCTGAGAGTAGTGTGTTGGCCAGACGATAAATTACTTTTTGGAGGCGATGTCAAGTCTGATGTTATTTGCTATCTCCAGCACGAAACGACCGACCGCACATTCGATATTATACATTACATCTAGCACTGCCACTTCTTTTGGTGCGACCGCAAAATTGTGGCTGAGGCTTAAGGCACTGATGGCATTGTCGTTGAGCCTTTTGGAAGATAGATTAACTACTGTCTGGAGCGGTAGAATTTGAGGTTGTGGTTTGGATTTACACAGGTTGTTATACTTTTTGATATGTTTATTTATTTATTTTATTTTTATTTTTGCAAAAAGTATAACAATCTTTATAGCAACTGGAACAAGCCAAAGAAAAATCTCAATACAAGAAGACTTGTTGAAGTGTTTTTTTTTTTTTTTTTTTTTTTTTTTTTTTTTTTTTTACCACTAGAAATCAGGCTGTTTTATTTGAGTTGTAAATCAGCAGTTAGGATTGAAGGAAGTACAGGAAGATGGTTTAATGTTAAATCTGATGTGAGACAAGGATGTACATTATCCCCTCTGTTATTCATTATTTATATGGAATCATATTATGAAGGAAAGTGGTATTAAACCTGATATCAAAATTGGAGATGTTAATGTCGGCTCCTTGCTTTATGCAGACGATGTTATACTTCTAAATAAATCCGCTACAAGTCTGCAAGATTCCCTTACTAAATTGAATAACTGTTATAATAGATATGGTATGAAGGTCAGCAATAAAAAGTCAAAGACAATGAAAATAAGCAGAATCTTTGAAAATGTCAACTGCGTTGTGAATGGAGAACCTGTGGAACAAGTAAAACATTTCAGCCACTTAGGCACGATTTTTAGTGAAGATGGTAAATTAAATATGGAAATAGACAACAGAATCAACAAAGCTGGTATGGTAGGTAGTCAACTGTTGCATTACCCTTATCTGCTCTGGTCGATGACGATACTTTTGTGTTTCCATAATTTCCTGAGAGTAGTGTGTTGGCCAGACGATAAATTTCTTTTTGGAGGCGACGTCAAGTCTGATGTTATTTGCTATCTCCAGCACTAAACGACCGATCCCGCATTCGGTATTATACATTACATCTAGCACCGCCACTTCTTTTGGTGCGACCGCAAAATTGTGGCTGAGGCTTAAGGTACTGATGGCATCGTCGTTGAGCCTTTTGGAAGATGATTAAATTCATATGGAATAAGAGAGAAATTATTCAGAACACTAAATTAGCTGTATACAAGACTGTGTTCAAACCAGTTTTTACTTATGGATCTGAGAGCTGGGTCAGAAGTAAAGCACTTAACCAAAAACTAGAGATTGCAGATATGAGAGTCCTGAGAAAGATTAGAGGTGTGAACAGATGGCATCAATGGCAATATCATATTAAAAACGAGGATATTAGGAAAGAACTTGACATTGTCAGCATCCAGGAATGCATTAGCAGAGCTAATCTGAGGTGGTATGGTCACTTAAACAGAATGGGCTAGGAAAGATTAGCAAAACAAGGGTTCTCCTCCAGGTTGGCAGGAAATCGACCCAGAGGAAGACCAAGATATAGATGGATTGATACGGTACAAAGTGCTTTAGATGATAGAAATATAAGATCTGACAGTGTTGGAGTCTTGACAAGTAACAGACTGATTTGGAGGAAAATTGTAGACAGGAAGTTAGTAATGATGTAAATTTTTCATGTAGTACTATCATATCCTGTACACCCCTTGAGGGTACATGGCAGGAATTTGATGATGATGATGATGAGATCAGGCTGAGTAAAAGATCAATTAACAGTGCAGATTCAATTTACTTTTGTAGAGTGCAACATCATGTAACTTGTTTTCATATACACATGTATTTTTCTCATGATGATCTTAATACAGGGGTTGAAACATCAGTTCTTATTTTATTAATAATAAGTAAAATAATCATTTCAACATGTGTGTTTTGTGTCCCTAAATTCGTAAATATGAATGCTGATCACTGTGTAACCTTAAAAGGAAGAGTTCCTTATCATGCTATTCATTCCTGGCCCGAGTCTTATATTCTTCATACATCTGCACTCCCCCCCCCCTTATATCTCTTCCATTATCTCTATTTTACCTGTACTTCCTGTTTCATATTTTTTGTCATCCATTTTACACTAAATTTTGTTATCTTTTTCACTTGCAGTATGCAACTTGCCATTGCTGCTAATAAATATTTCTTCACCAGTTCCCAAACACTGATGATATCTCACCCTTCCAATCCTTCTATCCATGGAGGTATCTCAAGCTGATATCTAAGATTATTATAATCACCTTCCTTACAATTCCACATACATTCCTTTCTCTTTGATATTTCTGCATGTCTATTTATCTTCCAAGTCAAAAACACATGGTCACTTTCTCCAACTGGAAACTGAGATGCCATCTCAATTATAATCAGATCTTTTGATGCTGTGACCAGATCAAAATTTTTTGAACTTCTTGTTCCTCTACTACATGGTGCCTAAGACATTTGTCCCTCAAGAATTCCAGAAATTCCGTTCCCTTACTATCATATGCAGGTTCCTCTTCCCAATTTATATTGCTGTAGTTAAAATATCCCATAACAATCATTCTTTTTGCACTTGCCTAAACATCTCCTGCTCTTCACCTTCTCTGCTCCCTGGCTTATAGCAACACCCCACTAAATATCCTGTCATGCCCACCTCCATCTCACACCCTATGATCTCAAAACCATTAGCACCATTGCCCTCCAAATCCTTCACTCTGAGAGGACACAGCTCTTCATTTATCATAAGCTGTACTCCATTACCATGTTTTCCCTTACTATCCTGCTGAAAAATGCTATTCCCTGCTACTACTATTCCTGTCAATATATCATCTTTTGACAACCATGTCTCAGTGATCCCAATAATCTTTGGACAGGCTGATGCTATCAACACCACCAGTTCATCTCCTTTATTCCAGATACTATGGGTATTTATATAAAGAATCATCAGGTCACTGTAACTGTTTCTATACTTATCATTATCCTCTCCAGACTCCACTCGATTCAGCATTACATGATACATTCACCCTTCTCCCGGGTGGTTTCTTGTATACTTTATATAGTCACTTGGGAGAAGGGGGGAATATATCTGCATCCACCCACTGACTTGTTCAGAGAACAACATTCTCTCCGGATGCCTACATCCTTCTTCATTTGAATGCAAGCTGTTTCTCACATGCAGTTCCTTTCTGAACTTAAATGCTCTCCATGTATCCACATAATCCAAGCCTTTCTTTTGATACATTTTGGTTATCATATTATTCATTATTAATTGGCTTTGTATTTTGTGTTTCTAGTTTCCTAATCTCTTCTTTTATGCTTCTCAACTTGTTCCTCATACATTCCACTTTTTCTTTCAGTGCATCTCTCTCTCTCTCTCTCTCTCTCTCTGCAAGCTATTCTTTCTCCCAATAAACACCATCTTCCCAAAGATGATGTTTACTCCCTAAATATATATTCACATGCTGCTTGTTTTCCCTCACTCTAGATCATGCTACTCATCTCTCTCTCTGTGGGTATTCATTCATTTCTGACATAACACTGCCAATGTCCGTACCGCTAATTTCTAAATCACAGAGTTCTTCCAGTTTTTTACATTTTACACAGATGTGCACTCCCCAGTCTCTAACCTGTCACATTTCTAACTGCCAGAATGCATACATGCCGCAAGCACCACATACCATAAAGTCCAATGATATGCTATGCAAAATTTAGTTCTTAATGGTGGAGGACTCAGTGATAAGCCATTGGCAAATTAATTTGTGGCTGCCTTTGGTATTCAAACACTGCTTAAAGAATACTAATAAACTATACTAAAGTATTATGTTTTTAAGTACAAATTCCCCAAGTGCAAACTACCTACAGATTATATGTTATATGTAGTTTAGATTCCCCATAAATTTAAATCAAAACTCTAATAAATTATTATGAAAAGTTATCTTTTTTTATTTTTTGCTGATATCTCGTAACACATCCAACTATATGTAGAAAGTATTTTTAACTTGGGTATAATTATGTTAAAGATACCAAGCAATTTTAAACCTGGTTTTACTCCATTTTTCCCAAGTGAGCAAACAGACAAAATGTCAAGTTTGCGCCTGCCATTGATGCAAGACTAGCTGATCCCACAGGTAGTGCAAGACCAAGGCAACTCGTGGTAAAGGTGGAGCAAGCTCTGATCACTAATCTTAATATTTACCCTTAATGCCAAAACACATCTCCAAGAAGGGGATGTATGATGTTTTGTATTAAAGGCAAGGGGCCACTACCCAGACCGGTTTCGACCTTTATTGAGGTCTCATCAGTGGGAGCCAGGCTAGAAATACCAAGATTTTAGTAATACAGAGCTTATAAGTATTTTACTAGAACAAGTTACCATAAGGTGTTTTAACCTTATTAAATAAAAATCTCAGGAGGAGATATAAATGTAGAAAGTATTTTACCTTGGGTATAATAAATGTTAAAGCTACCAAGCTATTTTAAACCTGGTTTAAACTCTGTATGTGGGATGAAAAAAACCTGAGTTTCTGGGATAAAAACCCTGATACCTATGTATGAGATCAGCTAACTCACCTTCAATTGAAAAAACCTATATAAAGATTCCTCCCATCACTATGAGAATCTAATGGTGCAACATACCATCTTTTTTCCAGTTGCGCTATGAAGGCGCTTTTGATGCAAAATTGGGGAGGGCAGTAGTTGATAAAGGTAATGTAGATATTCTGCTGGATGATTTAAATAAATTGGCATTGTGGGCAAAGGATAATTATTGTCAATTTAGTGTTGCAAATGTAATGTTATGCATGCTGGATTGAAAAGATTGCATACTTTGTATCACATTAATGGTACTGGATTGTAGTAAAGTGCTGAGGTTAGGGACTTGGACATAATGGTGAACAGAGAGCTGAAGTTCAGAGAGCTTATTGCAGAAGTTGGTGAAATAGCTCAAAGAATTACTTTGCTTTTGAAAAACATGCTAAAAAGCAAAGATATGGAAGTTATTATTCCTCTTTATGAGGCTATGATTCGGCTGCATCTTGACTACTGTCCACAAATTTGGTCACCTGATTTTTGGGGATGAGAAAGGTGGTTAACCAAGCTGGTGACAGAGACTTTTGTTTTCCCAATTATAATAATAATAATAATAAAACTCCTTAACAAGACTGTTTGCTTAATAGTTTCCAATTCCTGTTGAAGAGATACTTCAGAGAAGCAAATTGTATTTGCTCTACATACGAAGGATCTTATAATCCTGTATTGTTTCTATGGAGGGTTTGCAGATGAAATAGAAAGTATTGCAACTCGAAAAGATAGTTTATGACAGAAGTTAAAAGCCATCCAGAAGAGTCACATTTGATGTAATCTGAAAAAGATATTCCTCCTGATGATTTTTTCTCTAAAGTAAATTGGATTTGAAGATGTAAATTATTATTTGTATTTAGAAATGAAAGGAAGTTCGATTCTGTGCCATTCAAAATGGCAAAAACATCATCTATATTTTTGTTGTCATTGAAAAGGTTTAGTGTCAAGAGTTAAGATTTTTTGTTCAAAGTGATTCAAATATAAATTAGCCAAATAGTGATATAAATTAACCATTTTCAGTGATAAAAATTCTGTCCACTTCTTTTAATTTTAAAAGTAATTGACAGAAAATCACTGATGATGACTTTCCATGCTCTTTTTTACTAATCATTGTTGTAATTTCAAAGCAAGTGCACCTAGTTTAGCAGAATTACCACACACACACACACACACACACACACACACACACACACACACACACACACACACACACACTGCCAGTTTCAATGAGGATGATGTTAGTTGATTATTAAAATTGGATTTATGGATTTCTCTTTCTGACTTGTTCAGAATAAGGTGACTTTAACTGGAAACTATTTGAAGTTCTCCAGCATTATTAAATTTAACTTGTTAGGCATTGCAATTATTGGCTGTTTCTAAATGTTTAAAGTTTTGTTTCAAAAATTTTTTAACATGTTTATACTTAAGTCATAACAGACTGCAGCACAGAAGAATTCCAGTGTAGATCTGGACGCTGTATTAATAAGGATTGGAGATGTGATGGAGACATTGACTGCTCTGATAATAGTGATGAAGAAGGATGTGGTAAATATGTTATGATCTCTGTCTGTTTTCATTTTTAATTTTTAAAATCCAGAGCAAAAGTTAAATGTGCTTATCAGATTGTTTTATATCATTTGAAAATAGTTATGAGATGTTATATTCTATGTGACTTATAATGATATATACATATATAACTAATTCCCATGTCTGAGAAACAATTCCAGAATTTGTTATTAATATTTATTAATCATGGTTATCATAAGAATATGTACCTCTTTTAAATTTTGTAGAATTTCTTCAACTCTTCAAGTTGTAATGTCATTTAGTGTAATTCAGTGTGATCTCTCTAAATAGCTCTTCACAATCTAAACAGTATTCCAGTTCAGTCAACACCTGAACAGCATAATGAAGCTGTAATTCAACCCCAACAGTATAAACTTTTTTCTCTATAACTGATATCTTTTATATATCCCAGAGGAAATACTCCATTTATTTGTATTAAGTTAGACCTTCTCAGAGACCATTCAATCAGCTGTGCTCTTTTCTGATCAATCAAATAGCTGGCCACAACACTTTGAAATAGGCATTTCAGCTGAATGTGAATTAACTATGTACAGAGTTAGCAAGAATTTTTTTTCCAAGCAGCTTGTGTTTAAACAATGAAAACTGACTGACCAACTAGCTAGAGAACACACACACATAATGCACTTTTTCATGGCCTTGTTACTTCCATTAATAACAGCCAATAAACCATCTTAAATGCAGTGGTGATGAATCTCCCTATTGGAAAATTATATCGTTAAGTTTTTGTTTGTGGGAATATAAAAGTTCTCTAATGCATTCATTTATACTATGAATATAACAGTAATCACGTGGAAGAACAAGCTGATGGTGGCAGGTAGACACTGCATTTGTTTTGGATTGTATGGAACATTTTCAGCCAACACATGTGTTTTTTTTTTTTGTTTTCCCAAAAGTTAGCAATTGAAATGGACAATTAAAATTAAATAACTAATAAAATACATTATACTGCTTATTTGAAAAATAGCTTTCTCACTAAAAGAATTTTGTTGTGGTAGTTTTTCTAGATTGTTTGCCTTGTAGCTTTTATAAGCTTCAAGGCAAAGCAATAAGAGCTAGATGTACAGAGGTTGTGAAGTATACACACATCTTCTGTCCAAAACATGAACAATTCTACAATTCTTATCTGAACTTGTACCAGTGACTTATATTTTAGACAAAACATGTTGGTCCACAGAGAATTGTTTTCATTATCTGATATTGATCATTCCTTTGTGTTTCCTAGGAAGGTCCTCCCACAACGAGTCTCTTGACTCCGTGGAGGCCTGAATAATAATAATAATCCCTGTGAATGTCTTTTGCGATATGTCTGAATAAAATTGTTGATATCACTGACAAACAGAGTTATCACTTTGAACTGTGCTTTATCTTAGAGCAATGGCATGATCTGTGGCTATCTTTATTTAAGTTATGGATATATTTATTATTATATATGATTTATTATTATATATTATTATTTATTATTATATATTATTATTTATTATTATATATGATTTATTATTATATATTATTATTTATTATTATATATTACTATAATAGAATGATATCTGAGTTGGACAAAGGAAATGGTACACAGTGGTACTTCTGGATTTTGCTAAGGCGTTTGACAGGATACCGCATGGAATACTGTTGTGCAAATTGGAGCAAATGGGGATGGATATGAGAATGGCCAGGGGAGAGATATCAGAAGGTGGTGTATGGAAGAGCAGATTCCAGGATGAGGCAGGTGACCAGTGGTGTGCCTCAGGGCTCTGTGCTTGAGCCATTGTTGTTTAATTTGTATATAAATGATATAGGAAATGGCTTAAAGGGAGATATTCAGTTGTTTGCTGATGATGCAAAGTTGGGTAGTGCAATTAAAAATCAAGCTGATGTTGAGAGTTTGCAGGATGATTTAAATAAGTTGGCAAAATGGGCAAAAGGTAATGGATGTCAGTTCAATGTGGAAAAGTGTAAAGTTATGCATTTTGGGGTTAAAAGATTACCAGCTGTGTACTATATTTATGGAATGGTACTCCAAGAGATTGATGAGACTAGGGATTTATGGGTGTTGGTGGATAGGGAGATGAAGTTCAGGGTACACATTGCTAAGATGTCTAAGATTGCACATAGGATTACTTGGTTATTGAGGAACACACTAATATCCAGAGATAAAGAGGTTATTATTCCCCTTTATAAAACGTTGATACTTCCACATTTGGATTACTGTGCTCAGGTCTGGTCACCTGGATTCCTTGGAGATGAGGAGGTTGTGGAGAGGGTTCAGAGGAGAGGGACTAAGTTGGTGAGTGATGTAAAAAATGCTCCCTACATTGATAGATTGAGAGCTTGTGGTTTGCGGAGGTTGGTTAATAGGCAGAGAAGAGGGGATATGATAGAAACATTTAAATTACTAAAAGGTTTTTATAAGATTGATGATTGATAAGATTGATGCAGGGGAAATTTTTCAGCTGTGTAGTAGTGAGGGAAGAACAAGAGGTCATCCCTGGAAATTAAGGAAAAGTGTGGTTAACAAGGGTGGGAGAACGAGGGGTTTTTTTCCACCTGGAGGGTGGTGAATAAGTGGAATGCATTGCCTGACTCAGTTGTGAGTTCTTCGTCTGTAAATGAATTCAAGAAGAGATATGATAGATATTGTTTTGATAGTTTGGGTCTCCTGTGATGAATCTACTGACTCCATGGAGATACCCGTAATAATAATAATGCTTATACAGACTGTTGTATTTCTGCCTACTTACATCACATACTTCAACTCGGAGAGCTTTCATGGTCACTTTCAAAATGGAAAAGCATTGCATGTTAATAATAATAATAATAATAATAATAATTATTGTTATTATTATTATTATTATAAAGTTAAAGAGTTCATTGAAGAAGGGTCCCTTATGCATCACTCAGTATCTACATACCCATCATATCTTTTCTTCAACACATTTACTGAAATTCCATTCAACACACTGAGCACATGCCATGAGAAGAACTTGTACCTCACATGCTTCCTGACCACACCATTACTTGGCTTCCAGGTAGTGACCTCAGTTTCCATCTGCCCTGCCGTTAGCTAAATCTAATGTTATCTGTACTGTAAAATCCTCTTACTAAATTATATATCATATTTCATCTCCTTTAAGGATCTTTCTCAGACATAGCCAAGTTAGCCGGTCTTGGGCATGGACTGCAGGGTTTTACCTCCCGCAAGCAGGCAAACTGGCCCCTTGAACACACACACACATCTACAGACATGGGACACACCGGGAGACATAGGGCTACCCACCTTATCCTCTGGATTAGTACGGCTTAGAAGAGCTAAGGATAGCCCCTGTAACAGGCCTAATACATGAAGGGAAGAAGAAGAAGATCTCCTCTCTTCTCTTTTGTCCATTTCCAACTTTCAAAACTTAACTTCTTGCATTCCAGGGAGACTAGGGTTCTCCATCTCCCTGGAATGCAGGTTACCATATTGGTTGGTTAAAATAGTAGCAAGGATAATAACCACCACAGAGGATATAGTTGAGATATTAAATAACCACTTCAATTGAGGAAACAGCAGGTAAGTAAGGCTGTAAGGATTTATTTTATTTTATTTTATTTATTTATTTATTTTTTTTAATGTTTGGCCCATATATCATCATCATCATCATCAAATTCCTGCCGTGTACCCTCAAGGGGTGTACAGGATATGATAGTACTACATGAAAAAAAATTACATCATTACTAACTTCCTATCTACAATTTTCCTCCAAATCAGTCTGTTACTTGTCAAGACTCCAACATTATCAGATCTTATATTTCTATTGTCTAAGGCACTTTGTACCATATCAATCCACCTATATCTTGGTCTTCCTCTGGGTCGTTTTGCTGCCAACCTGGCAGAGAACACTTGTTTTGCTAATCTTTCCTCGCCCATTCTGTTTAAGTGACCATACCACCTGAGATTAGCTCTGCTAACGCATTCCTGGATGCTGACAATGTCAAGTTCTTTCCTAATATCCTTGTTTTTAATATGATATTGCCATTGATGCCATCTGTTCACGCCTATAATCTTTCTCAGGACTCTCATATCTGCAGTCTCTAGTCTTTGGTCAAGTGTTTTATTTCTGACCCAGCTCTCAGATCCATAAGTAAAAACTGGTTTGAACACTGTCTTGTATACAGCTAATTTAGTGTTCCGACTAATTTCTCTCTTATTCCATATGAATTTATTCAATTGACTTCCCACCATACCAGCTTTGCTGATTCTGTTGTCTATTTCTATATTTAATTTACCATCTTCACTAAAAATCGTGCCTAAGTAGCTGAAATGTTTTACTTGTTCCACAGGTTCTCCATTCACAACACAGTTGACATTTTCAATGATTCTACCTATTTTCATTGTCTTTGTCTTTTTATTGCTGACCTTCATACCATATCTATTACAACAGCTATTCAATTTAGTCAGAGAATCTTGCAGACTCGTAGCGGATTTATTTAGAAGTATAACATCATCCGCATAAAACAAAGAGCTGACATTAACATCTCCAATTTTGATATAATGTTTAATACCACTTTCCTTCATAATGTGATCCATATAGATAATGAATAACAGAGGGGATAATGTACATCCTTGTCTCACACCAGATTTAACATTAAACCATCTTCCTGTACTTCCTTCAATTCTAACTGCTGAATTACAACTCAAATAAAGACTAAGTATTGCTTGATATAATGCCCCATTGACACCATATAACTGCAGCGTATTGAATAGCTTCTCTCCTGGCACCTTGTCATATGCCTTTTCCAGATCGATAAACTTAAATACAGATCTTTGTTATATTCCCATGCTTTCTCGACTATTTGTCATAAAGTGAAGATCTGATCCTGACAGCCTCTATTTGGCCTGAATTCAGCTTGTTCTTCACCAAGCTTTCCTTCCACAATTCTTCTCAACCGTTTCTCAAGTATACTTGCATAGATCTTGCCAGGAACACTCAGTAGGGAAATACCTCTGTAATTCTCACATTCAGTTTTATTTCCCTTTTTATATATGGGTACTATTAGAGCTCTACTCCAATCATGAGGAATTCGTCCCTCTGTCCAGGCTTTCTGAACTATGCAGTGCAGCCACTGGAAGACTCTTATACCATCATACTTCAGCATTTCTGGTCGAATATCATCTACTCCTGCTGCCTTTCCACATTTCAAGCCTTTGACGGCTTTTTCTACTTCAAGTATGGATATGTATTCCAGACTGCATGCCTGGTCAGTGTTTTTTACCACTGTGCTGTCATCACTGCTTGTTTCATTTAGCAGTTTTTCAAAGTAATTACTCCATACCTCAAGGATATCTTTTTCTCCCGTTTTCATGTCACCTTTATCATCTCTAACTCCTTTTACAGCACTCTTTCCTCCATTCCTAAGCGTCTTCAACAACCTCTTGAATGTTTTGCCACCTTCTTGATATTTATTTTCTATATTCTTGCCAAAGTCCTCCCATGACTTTTTTTTAGCTAGTTTTACACGCTGTTTAGCTTTCTTGCATTTGTCTCTATATTCTCTAAGAGCACAAGCTGACTTATTTGACAGGAACTTTTGATATGCTTTCTTCTTTTTCTTCACTGCCTCTTTAACTTCCTGTGTCCACCAGGGAGTTCTGATTTTTTTATCCTTGCAGACAACCTCACCACATGCCTCTCTGGCAGAATCAATCAATGTTTTCTTCAGAGTTTGCCACTGAATCTCCAAGGTTTGATTCCTGTTCTCAAACTCTTTCATTTTTTCTTCAATAATCTTTATGTATTTTAGTCGGCAGTTCACATCTAAGAGCTGCTCAACTTTTATTCGCTTTAAAACTTTCTTACATGTTATTCTTTTCAATATGAAATTCAATTTTATCCTGCTCAAGACTAAATGGTGATCACTTCCAATTTCAAATCCTCTGTACACTCTGGTGTCCTGCACCAGGGAGAAAACATCACTATAAACAATAACATAGTCAATGAGACTTTTCTTATTCCTAGCCTCTTCTCTCCATGTGAATTTGTGCACATTTTTATGTTGGAACATGGTGTTAGTAATAACCAGTCCATGTCCTGAGCAGAAATCCAACAGATATTTGCCATTATTATTAGCTTTGCTCTTTTCTCCAAATTTTCCCAAAATATTTTTGTATGTCTCACAATCATTTCCTACTCTGCTATTTAGATCCCCAAAACCCATATATGGGTGGTGGGTTGCAAAAGGAGAAACTTGTTTACATTTGATTTGAACGCCTGCATGTTGTATTCCTTGGGAAATATGTCTGGAGGATTAATGATATATCACCATATTTCTGAGGGAATAGTCCTGGGAGCTAAAATACAATAAAAATAATAAAACACAATAAAATACAAAAAAAACAACAAAATACAATATAATAATAAAACAATAAAAAATACAATACCTTTTTAACATGAGTCTTAGATTGGGCCAAGTTCCAAAGGAGTGGAAAAAGTGCAGAATTGTTCCACCTCCAACAGGAAGTGATAAGACGAAGGCTTTGAATTATATGCCAATCTGTGCATATAAAAAGAAAAAAAGACAGAGGTTAGTGTAGACCAAGATTCAGGATTGGTTTGGCAAAGTGTCATTCTCTTTGATGGACAGAATTGAATTACTAAAGGAAGATCATGTTTTGCAATCTTCTTACTTATTATAACAAGGTGATAAATACATTGGACAAGGAAGATGCCTATGCAGTAATATATTTGGATTTTGTAGTGGACTCTGAGAGATTACATAGATTACCTCATTACAAACTAGTAATTAAATTCAAATGGAGGAGGTTGGATAGTAGGTTAGTGCACTACATTGAAGATTAGTTATCTGATAGGTAGCTGCAAGTTGTGTATGCGATAGTGATAATTCCAGAATAGGAAAGTCACTAGTGGTGTGTCCCAATGGGTCTGTTTTGTGGCCATTGCTTTAACTTGTATGATAATGACACTGTAAAAGGTTTGAATGATGATATGCATTTGTTTGCAGATGATGCACAGTTTGGAAGAACTGTGAGAAGTAAAGCAGATGCAGCTTTGCAACAGCACTTGAGTACTGCGTGAATGAACATATGAGTGGGTATTGCTGCTTCAGTCTTGCAATTTGCTAAGCAAAGATGAACTACAGATTGTGCAATCATCAGAGATATCTTAGAGAAGGTGGAGCAAACTAAAAATTTGGAGACACATTGCTAAAATTGTGAGGATGGCATAGAGGATTATGGCAGTGATATGGAGAACACTGACATGTAGAAGTAAGGATATTATGGTTCCATTGCCTAAAGCTTTAATCAGGCCAGATATGAATGAATTACTGTGCCAAAATTTCATTGCTTGGTTTTCATAAAGGATGAATAGATATCAGAAAGGGTCCAAAAATGATCGATTAAGCTGGTTTCTAGTCTAGAATGTTGAGCATGAACATAGGACAATTGACTAAGATGGTTTATGGTCTCTGGAATGTTGAGTATGAGGACAGAATGATTGACTAAGGTGATTTGTGGTCTCTGGAATGTTGAGTACTAGGACAGGATGATTTACTAAGGTCGTTTATTATTATTATTATTATTATTACCACCCCAAGACCTCATGGAGTCAAAGACTCATCTGGGAGGTCCTTTTATCATACACACAGCTCATCATACTGTGTTTTAAACACATTTAAACTCTCTGCAGACACCACATTCTCAGGCAAGGCATTCCAATCATTCACAACTATGCACGAAAAAAACTGCCTCTCACTCTCCTACTCACACCCTCATTACACAGTTTCCAGGAATGACCTCTGGTTCTCCCCTGATCTACCACTATTCTCTGTAAAACTTCTCCAGCATTAATCCTATAACAACCCCCTTACCAACTTGTAGGTCTCTATCATATCTCCCCTCTTCCTCCTGTCCACCAGACTCTGCAAATTACATCTTCTCAATCTTTCCTCATACTCAACATTCTAGAGGTCAGAAACTACCTTAGTCAGTTGCCTTTGGACCCTTTCCAACATCTCTTCATCCTTCTGAAAACCCAGTGACCAAATCTGGGCACAATAGTTCATGTGTAGCCTAATCAAAGTCTTATACAATGGAACAAGAATCTCCCTACTTATACACATCAGTGTCCTCTGCATCATTCCCAGAAGTCTTTGTGTTGTCTTCACAATTTTGGTGATGTGTCCCCTAAATTTTAGATCCTTATCCACTATCACCCCAGATCTCTTATTTCCTCTACCTCCAACAATATATTCTCACCAAGCATAAATTCTGCATCCCATCTTTGTTTTCCAAATTTTAAAACCTTACATTTTGCAACATTGAACTCACATCCCCATTTCCGTGCCCAATCACTCAATCTATTCAAGTCTTCCTGTAACGGTCTCCAAAATTTTGAGTATGAGAACAGGTTTGGAGAGTGCAATTTTCAAAGTCTGCTAGAAGAGGAGAGGATGGGTGAAAATGTAATTGAGACACATCAGTTGGTAGGAGTTATTTCTAGATTAATGTGGATGAGGTTTTTTGTGAAATGGGAGGGATAGGGGAAGGATAAGAGGATTTCTGGATGCTGTATAAGAAGGTTGTGACTGGGAGAATGAGGATTATGTAGATTAGTAGATAATTTTCATAGAGAATAATAGATGATTAGAATGCATTAACTGAGATTGTGGTGAGTATAGTGAGGGATTGATGCAACTGTGCTCATTTTTATTGTTATTATTATTATTATCATCAGACCACCATAGAATCTGATGACCATTGTAAGAAGTCCCACTGCACTGTCACTCAGACAGCTCATCATCATTCCGTGAGCTGAATAAGGATGTTATTTTCCTCTTTACAAAGACTGGAAAAGACCATATCCAGAGCTTGTAAAGAGAAAAATAATATCCTTATTCCTGAAAGTTAAGGTTCTCTTCAACACTACTGTTATTATTAAGGAAGACCTCTAAGGAGTCAGGAATTCATTGAGGGAGACCATACTATTCACACCAGCTGTCATACCTGTTCTTGAATTCCTTCATGCTATTTGCACAAACAACATCCATTGGCAATCCATTCTAATCATGGACTACTCTATGAAAGAAAATTCTAGTCCTCACCCCTTCTTGACAGCATTCATTCTCAGCTTCAAGGATGTCCTCACATCCTTTCCCCACCTCCATAAAATGAAAAATTTCATTTACTGAAATTCTGTGTAACCCTTTCAGAAATTTATAACTGTTAATCATATCATCCCTCTTTCTCCTGTTAGCTAGTGTCTGCAACCTGCAAATTCTCAGTCTGTCTTTAATCAGTATTCCACAATCCTGATATCATTTTTGACACTCTCCTTTGCACTTTCTCCACTATATTAGAATCACCAGAGAAACCAGGAGATCAGACCTGCATGCAATAGTCCAAGTGAGGTCTTATGAAGGCCTTGTAAAGTGGCAAAATGATTTTCTTATCTTTACAAGTTAAGGTACTTTTCAGCATTTCAATTATTCTCCAAGTTGTATTTACAATTTTTGCTATATGACCCTTGAACTTTAACCTCCTGTCTACTAAAACTCCAAGATCCATAGCCTGATCAGTTTCTTCTGCATAATCCCACCAATATAATACAACATTGTATATCTGATCACACCAGATTGCATGTCCTTGCTTTTATTAACATTGAACTGATATCCATTTTCACATGCCCACAATTCCAGCCTATTTAAATCATCCCAAGTACTGCATATCAGCAGCACTCTTTACCTATCTTTGCATCATCTGCAAATAGCTGCATGTCGCATACCAAATCCTTTCGAATGTTATTAATGTACAGATTGAATAACAATGGACCAAGGATCCTTCAGGTACACCACTGGTTACCTGGAATATTGGAAATTCACATCCCACATACACAACTTTTTGATGCTTGTCAGTCAGCCGTCCTCTTATCCTTACTAATAGTTTATAATCCAATCCCATATTCTCCAATTTAGGCAATAGTCTCATGCTCTATTCTGTCAAATGCCTTAGCAGAATCCAAACATATCACAGTGTGGATAGGCTTATGTGTTCGTCAGACATGTTGTAATAGCTTTAACGGTATTGATATGAACACAGATGGATAAGAAAATAACTATTTAATTAATTATAACTAAAAATAATATATCAAATCATAGATCGAGATCACACCAACTCACAAAAGAATAAGGTTTGCAAGTTACTGAACAAAGTCACTTCATGGCTAAAAGAAATTGTCAAAAAACTCAAACCCTTGCATGTTAAAACACCCAGAATATATGGTGCTCCTAAAATACACAAACAGGGTACACCTTTCATCCTATTATAGATAGTATAAACAGTCCTACATATAAACTAGCTAAACATTTAGCCAAATTACTAACCACTTACACAAACAATTCTCCCTCTTTTGTTAAAAATTCTACCCACCTAAAAAGTATTTTAGAAAACCACACCTTAAATAGTTCAGACCTAATGGTGAGTTTTGATATCACCTCATTATTCACTAATGATTGAAACACTTAACTTACTAAATTCACAATTTCCCCCAGATATATTTCAGCTATTTAAATTCACAGTACAGGCAAATTATTTTACTTGGAAAGGGAAAATATACAAACAATTAGATGGGACAGCTATGGGTTCGCCCCCCCCCCCATTAGCCAATTTCTACATAGAACATCTGGAAAAATTAGCTATCGACACAGCCACTCTCAAACCTAGTCTCTGACTATGCTATGTTGATGATGTGTTTGCTATTTGGCCACATGGCCCCAGACATATTGAATACATTTTTAGTGCATCTAAATAGCCAGCACCCTAAAATCCACTTTACAATGGAACTAGAAGCCAATGACTGCCTGCCCTTCCTGGACACACTGATCACACGTCTTCCAGAAGGTTCTTGATTAAGACCCTACACAACAGCACTAAACTTATCTGTTCAAATGTTAATGCCCTAACCACAGAACTAAACCACATTCTCAACACTTTCTCAGCCAATGGCTACCCCCCCCCCCAAAAAAAAAATTATAAAAAATATTGAAACAAGTAAACCACAACCCCCCCCCTCCCCCTCACAACAAGGATAACTCTAAATCTCTCACCATACCCATATATCCGAGGCACCTCGGAAAAAATTACAAAAATCCTAAAAAACATGACTTAACTTCTTGTTACAGTCCATATAAAAAATTGGTATCCCTTATCCGCTCTACTAAAGACCAGCTCCCCCCCCCCCGACCTACCAGGTCCCTTGCAGCTGTAAGCTGTCCTACTTTGGCCAAACAGGCAGGACAGCAAATATCAGAACACAAGGACTACATCCGGTTTCACCAATACAGCCACTCTGGTCTTGCTGACCATGCGCTGGATACCTCCCATAGAATACGGTGGAAGACAGCCACGATAGTACACTGTAGTAAATACAAATATGAAAAGCTTTTCATGGAATCAGCTTCAGCCCTTAGAAACAATCCAAACCTCAACATATTTGGCTGCATGAAACTACCTCAAATTTGGGAAACCTACATCAGAAGACCTTCACCCAATCGCCCAAGAATACCAACATTGCCCACTAGAGGGCACCATCAGGACTTTAGGAGAAATAATAGCTTCTTGCTTCTTCCTCATTTACTGTTTGTTGTGCCTGCGTGCACGTGTCTTGTTCTTAAGTTTCTTGAAAATGGCAATGTGACGTTGCCGAAATGTTGAAGTATATTAAAATTTATTTTAATGTATATCCTAGTTGATGTTGTAATTTCTTTAAATTACTTAGTAAAAAATGCATAACCAATGTCTAAGCCTTTCCACGAGAATTCTCAAAGGCAGTAGAAACAACAATGGGAGAAAATGTGATTACACTCCAAGAATTTTGGAAGAATTTTAACATTAAGCACACAATTGAAAACATTCATGACTCTTTCGAGCAAGTGTCTTCTAGCTGCATGAAAGCTGTTTGGAAAAATCTTTTGCCAGAATGTGCTGATGACTTAGGTTGTTTTCAAAATCCTTTGAACAACATGGTCGAAGAAATTGTTGCAATTGGTGAAGACCTTGGTTTTGATGGTGTTCATGCAGAAGATGTTAAAGAATTATTGGATTCAAATTTAAAAGATTTCAGTGACAATGACTTCTTGAAATTGAACAACAATGCACATATGAAGACAACAAACAAATGGAATGTGAAGATGAAGTTCCAAAGTAGATAACAGTCAAAGAACTGGATGTAATATTTCGCAGTTTAAAATTGCTTAAGCAGCAAGTAATGGATATTGGTCCAGATGTTAATCGAAGAATGCTTGTTTGCCGAGGTCTGGAGAGTCATTTTGCTTGTTATCGTAGAATTTATGCCGATAAGAAAAAATCTAAAACTGTTCAAATGACTCTTGATAACTTCTTTTGATAAAAAAATTGCAGTAACTAATGTAGGTACAAGTATTTATTAAACATTTACTTTGCATTCATTTTTTATCTTTCGTAAAAGAGTACCATATAAAATGAACTATTAGTACAGTAATTGATCATGAACGAATTGCACTTTTTACCATTGATTATTATATTTGATTAACATGATTTTGATATACATGGTAACATGAAGGGATTGATTAACTATGTTAATCGAGGGATACCTGTAGTATTAGTGTTCAAAAGAAATTTTATAGGCTTTAATTTAAAATCAGTATATAACTGTAATGTTGCATAAATCTTTGATAATTACATGGGGAAATGATGCATTTTAAAAAATTGCTCTTTTGAAGAAATAGTTTTCAAAATTTGTTGGATATGTATTTAAAATCCAATTATCCAAGAGATATTTTATACTCATATTTTATCTTTCAATGTGGCAATTAAATCTTGTATTTTTACATATCCTTTTTAATGGATTTTTTTTTTTAGAAATGGCTGAATGCGGTTCTGGTCAGTTCCGTTGTAACGATGATTCTTGCATTGGACAACTTTTGGTATGCAATGGTGAATATGATTGTCCAGATGGATCAGATGAATTACCAAATAAAACGTGTAGTAAGTTTTGGATTACACTAATTTAAACTAAATTAAACTTATTGTATTACACTAATTTAAATTAAATTAAAGAAGAAACTACAGCTGACTACTGTCAGCTGTAGTTTCTTCTTTAATTTAATTTATATTATTTGTTTGCTTTATATAAGTATTTCAAAATTTGTTACTTTTTTAAAATTGTTCTGAGAATTTTATTTAACAAATTAGTTTTTCTTCTTTTTGTTTCTGTTTAAATTCATGGCAGAATTGTCTTTTCATATTAAAAATATTAACTTAAACAGAGATTTTTAGAACATTTCCATCTATTCCACAAGTGCAAAGTATTTGATTTTATCTATTAACTGGGTCTTTGTGGATGAACTTTCCTTGATAAATCATCCATTTCTATATAAAGAGCCAAGAGGCTATTTTTTTTTCCGGCGGCACATTATTATCCCCTTAACTTAAATCATCCATTTATTTATTTATTTTAGAAAATGGTTCTCCATGCAGAGAAGATGGTTTCCCATGTCAACATTTATGTCTGTCTACTACCACTGGACCACGATGTGCATGCAAAGATGGTTATCAATTAGGACCTGATGGCAGATCTTGTCTTGGTAAATTTTTTCCACATCAGATTTAAAAATAACAATTTGTTTCTCTTTTTTTCATCCAAAAAAAGATCTACATGTTTTTCTTTATTTATGCATTTTGGAGTCAACTAGAGATCAAAATTTGATAACCTTGCAGAGACCAATATCCTATGAAGAATAATAATGAAGTAATTAGTTTTTTGACAGATATTCACTCATTATCTTACTGCAACATACCTATTAGTAACTAGATAGATAGTAGGTGGTAAATGACTGCAAGTAGTAACTTCCATCACCCAGTGAAACACTTGCCTTGCTTATGAGAGGTATGAAGTGGCTATTGATTGCTATGTTTCATCTCCAGAGTAGGTTCTCTAGTTTCAGTCCTCACCCTTCCTTCACATGCAGTATACTGGTGAGAACATCAGAGTGTGTGTGTGTGCGTGCTCTGCATTATAATTAACTAGGGAGCCAGCCCCTCTATTCAAGGGTACCACAGTAAAACAGTAAACTCTTAAGAAAGCTTTGTGATCAGTGAATGATATGGTGAATAATTCTGCCACTGTTTACTTTTCCAGATTATGGTTGGAGGGAGTCAAGTATAGAAGCTTGCAAGGACACTTCATTGCATATGCTTGGATTACAGTCTATGCATTCCCTGTGTGAAAGTCACTGGGAGTCATATCCACAAGTCCTTCACTCCTGCTGCATGCCCTTGCTCTATAGATTTCTGCAGTATTCCAGTTCCATTAAAGTTCATATAATAAATTATGTAGTCACTGCATTTAACATTCTAAAGAGGAAGGAGGGCAAGATTGTGCCACTTCATAAAGGAGGTGATCGAACTCAAGCATCAAACTATAGGCCTATCTCTGTGTCAGGTGTTGTAGTTAAGTTGTTGGAGAAGCCTGTGAGAACTAGAATTCAGAGTTGGGTTGACAACAATGGTATAATCTTTGATGGACAGCATGAATTTGCTAAAGGGAGGTCATGTTTTAGTAATCTACTTACTTATTACAATAAAGTGACTGCTTCCTTGGACAGAGGAGAAGGATACACAGTAATATACTTGGATTTCGCAAAAGCTTTTGATAGAGTACCTCATGATAAGTTGACAGTCAAACTAGAGCAGATGGGGTTTGATATTAGATTAGTGCATTGGATTGGAGACTGGCTATCTGATAGGTATCAACAAGTTGTGTATGGGGGTGCGATATCCAGGAAAAGGAAAGTCACTAGTGGAGTGCCTCAGGGGTCTGTTTTAGGGCCATTACTATTTAACTTGTATATTAATGATATTGGTGAAGATTTGGATCGAGATATTCATTTGTTTGCAGATGATGCAAAGTTGGGATGAACCATAAAGGGTAGTGAAGATGTTGTGGCCTTGCAAGAAGACTTGAATAAATTGAGTGATTGGGCAAGCAAATGGAGATGTGAGTTCAATGTTGCAAAATGTAAGGTTTTAAAATTTGGAAAACAAAGATGGGATGCAGAATTTATGCTTGGTGAGAATATATTGTTGGAAGTAGAGGAAATAAGAGATCTGGGGGTGATAGTGGATAAGGATCTAAAATTTAGGGGACACATCACCAAAATTGTGAAGACAACACAAAGACTTCTGGGAATGATGCAGAGGACACTGATGTGTATAAGTAGGGAGATTCTTGTTCCATTGTATAAGACTTTGATTAGGCTACACATGAACTATTGTGCCCAGATTTGGTCACTGGGTTTTCAGAAGGATGAAGAGATGTTGGAAAGGGTCCAAAGGCAACTGACTGAGGTAGTTTCTGACCTCTAGAATGTTGAGTATGAGGAAAGATTGAGAAGATGTAATTTGCAGAGTCTGGTGGACAGGAGGAAGAGGGGAGATATGATAGAGACCTACAAGTTGGTAAGGGGTTGTTATAAGATCAGTGGTGGAGAGGTTCTACAGAGAATAGTGGGAGATCAGGGGAGAACCAGAGGTCATCCCTGGAAACTGTATAAAGAGGGTGTGAGTAGGGGAGTGATTGGCAGGTTTTTTTTGTGCAGAGTTGTGAATGATTGGAATGCCTTGCCTGAGAGTGTGGTGTCTGCAAGGAGTTTGAGTGTGTTTAAGACACAATACCATGAGATGTGTGTGTGATAAAAGGACCTCCCAGATGAGTCTTTGACTCCAGAGGTCTTGTTTAATAATAATAATAATAATAATAATAATAATAATAATAATAATAACATAAAATCTCCCAAACCAGACAACAAACCAATCTCCAGTTTTTGAAGAAACCTGTTAATAGATTACTGTGTTATATGTTTCATGACCTTACATGAGTGAAGTTAATTATAAAAAAAAAAAAAAAAAAGTGTGCCCCCTGAAAAGACTAACAGTGTTAGATTTAGACTAATCCGTATTCTGTATTATTTCAATCCTGATTATTAATGATGATATAGTGAATTAATAATCAAGCTGACAGTAATGTTGCTTAAGTAAAATTTTAAAAAAAATTAAACACTGTGAAATGGTAGCTACTGAAGTTGTAAAAATGAATGTCATTAATATTGAGAGCATTGGTAAGACAGAAGCAGAGCCAACAGAGAATTACAAAATACCATGTTAACAGAATCATTATTATTATGCCTTTTATAGAAACTCTAATTATCTAATTATACCTCCTTCCAATGAAACAATGATAAAATGATTTGTTCAAACAATAAGAACCACAGAAAGGAAGCACAGCTATACCATTTAATACAAAACACCATAATGAATATTTTGAAAGTAATATCCTGTTATATTCTTTCCAAGGATATATTGGTTATACTCTACATCCTCTACTAGACTGTATTCAACAATTAAACTTTCATAAACTCCATATATAGTTTATCAGAAATTTATACTCTTGTAATGATAAAAGTGAATACCTTACATCAAACTGGAAGATTGGAGATTGTAAAGATGGAGATGCTAAGATTGAAAATAGACGTTCTGGGAATGGCTGAGGTGAGATGGAAAGGAAAAGGAGATTTTAGAACAGAGGATGGAATAAGAATAATTTACTCAGGAGGGGAAGAGCAACATCAAGCAGGTGTTGGAATAATATTGAATAAACGAGTGGAAGGCTACTGGCAAATCTCAGACAGAGTTTTAGTGGTAAAGTTGAAAGCAAAACCAAGAAATATTCTACTTATCCAGATATATTTACCTACTTGTGATTATGAGGATGAGAAGGTAGAGAGAGTTTATGGCGATATAGAACAGGGCTTGAAATGTAAAGAAACAAAAGATATAATTATAATACAAGGCGATATGAATGCAAAAATCGGAAGAGGAAGGGAGGAAGATATTGTTGGGATATTTGGATTGGGAGTGAGGAATGAAAGAGGAGATATGTTGTTGGATTTCTGTAGAAAGCATGATTTAGCAATTATGAACACTTGGTTTAAGAAACATCCAAGAAGATTGTACACATGGAAAGCCCCAGGGGAGGATATAAATAGTAGAAGAAATCAGATAGATTATATTTTGATAAACAAAAGATATAGAAACATTATAAAAGATGTGACAACATATCCAGGAGCAGACTGTGATACAGATCACATATTGTTGTCAACTAAGATAAGGATTAATCT
The DNA here is from genome assembly GCF_054136105.1 of Typopeltis vanoorti. Lineage (NCBI taxonomy): Eukaryota > Metazoa > Arthropoda > Arachnida > Uropygi > Thelyphonidae > Typopeltis > Typopeltis vanoorti. The sequence continues at coordinate 68,636,689 of NC_143573.1, read as the reverse complement.
AAAAAAAGGTAACTACAGGGAAATGGAGCAAATCATGGAACATGGAGCGGCTGAAGATACCAAGTACGGCGAATGAATTCTCAAAGAAAGTAGAGGAAGAAATGAACGAGAGAAATATACAAGAAAATGATGATGCAAGTGAAAAATGGAAGATTCTGAAGGAAAGCATAATTACTGCTACAGAATTACATTTAGCTAAAAAAGAGGAGGAAACAGAAAAAAGAAAGAAACCATGAATGACGTAAAATATTTTGAGGAAAATAACACAAAGAAGAACGTTAGTTAATAGTAAAACAGAGGAGAAAAAAGAGCAGTATAAAGACTTCAGTAGGGAGATACAAAGAGAGATAAGAAGGAAAAAGGAAGAGTGGTTAGATGAAATAAGTATAGATACAACAGCAAAGGCAGAAAGAAAGGACATAAAAGGTGTTTATAAAAGCATTAATATGATGACAGGAAGGAGAAAGATGCTAAGGACTGGAGCAATCAAGAATGAAAGAGGTGAAATTCTGATAGAAAAAGAGAAGATATTACAGAGATGGGAAGAATATGTAAGTAAACTTTACAAAGACAGGGAAAGAGGAGAAAATCAAAGGAAAGAACATAGTGGGCAAAGACTGTGCATCATTAGGGAGGAATTGAATCTAGCAATTCAAAAGATGAAAGAAGGAAAATCCCCTGGAATAGATGGTATACAGATAGAACTTATAAGGAATATAGGTGAAAAAAAGGTATGGAAGTGTTATGGCAAATTATTAATGGAATTTATGAAGGAAAAGAATTACCAGAGGAGTTTAGAAGATCAATTTTTATCCCCATTCCAAAAAAGACGGGAGTTTTAGACTGTAACAATTTTAGAACGATAAGTCTTATAACTCACGCAGCAAAAATTCTGGTGCAAATAATTTTAGAGAGAATTAGAAATAAAATAGAAAAAGAAATGAATCAGGAACAGTTTGGATTCAGAACCAACAGAGGAACTAGAGAGGCTATAACTTGTCTAAGAATTATTGGGAAGAAAACACTAAACCATGGTGGAAAGTTGTTTATGGGATTTCTAGATTTTGAAAAGGCATTTGATACAGTGAAACATGAAAGGCTTTTTGACATTCTAGAAAATACTGATATTGACTCTTATGACTTGGAAATTTTAAAGAGATTATATTGGTCACAAATAGCATTAGTATGTGTAAATGGAGAGGAAACAGGAGAATTCCAGGGGGAAAGAGGAGTCAGGCAAGGATGCAAGTTATCACCATTATTGTTTAACTTTTATAGTGAACAAATGTTTAGAGAGGCATTTGAGGATGTAGAAGAAGGAATAAAAATAAACGGAAGAATCATTAATAACTTAAGATATGCGGATGATGTAGTAGTGATGGCAGAAAGTGAAAATGGGTTACAACAAATTATTCAAAGAATTGAAAACTCTTGTAAAGAGTATGGACTAAGAATTAACACAAAAAAGACCAAGATAATGATAATGGGTAGAAAAATAGGAGATAATGTAAAAATAAGATGTAGAGGAAAGATTTTAGAAGAAGTGGAAAGATTTCAATATTTAGGTAGCTGGATCTCAGAAAAAGGAACTTCAGAGTTAGACATTAGAAATAGAATAGGTAAAGCTAAATCGGCATTTATGGAAATGAAGAGAATTTTAATAAACAAGAACACTAAAATAGGTGTTAGAATTGGAATAGTTAAAGCAACAGTTTGGAGTATTGCAAGTTATGGAAGTGAGTCATGGACACTAAGAAAGAGAGATATGGAATGAATTAATACATTGGAAATGTGGTGTTATAGAAAGATGGAAAAGATTAGCTATACAGAAAGAATATCAAATTAAGAAGTTTTAAGACGAGTTGGGATGGAAAGAACACTGTTAAAGAATATTATGCAAAGAAAGACTAGATTTGCAGGACATCTTCTAAGAGGTTCTTTGAAGATGTCCTGCAAATCTTCAAAGAACCTGACAAGAACTATATTACAAGGGAATGTTGAGGGGAAGAGAAGACGTGGAAGACCAACTAGAGAGTGGTTTAATGACATCGTGGAATGGTCTGGTTTAAGAATGATGGAAGTGACAGACAGAGAGAAATGGAGAAGAGCTGCTCATCTGCTGCAACCCTCTTGCTAGAGGATGCTACCAGACTACGACGACGAATGATAAAAGTATTGCAGATTTTTGTCTGCTCTACTTTTCTCTTTCTAAGAGTATGAGCAGAAAACTCTTGCCTCGAGTTCTGCTGTATTTTCTCTTAAAAAAAAAAAAATATATGCAAAAAAATATTTTATTTTGTGTTGAGCAGGTTGAAACTCAATACATTTCTGAATATCTGTTGTCTCATTGCTTTCAAAAGCCTTTTCCATCTATTCCTTTCATGATTGCTATGATCTCAGTTTCACATTGGAGATTTTTTCTCATTAACTTCATTTCTGAGCCTAGTATATGCTGATCAGGAAATCAGCAGTATCATAAATTTTCTGGCTTTGCCTAAGCTTGATTCCATTTCTATTTCGTTTACCAGGCTAGTGAAGATTATGCTAACATTATATGTTTTAAGAGCAGCAATCACACCTTGGTCTCGTGATTGTAAAAGTTATGATGTACTTGGTAACAAAAATAACATTTTGACATTCAGATGTCCAACAGATGTGGTAGCCCTGCAAGAGGATTTGAATAAGCTAGACAGATGGGCAAATGACTGGGGGTATCAGTTTAATGCAGCAAAATGTAAGGTCTTGAGGTTTGGGATACATCGATGGGATGCGGAGGAGCTATGCTGAAGAAAGTAGGGGAGATAAGAGATCTGGATTTGATGATTGATAGAAACCTGAAATTTAGGGGACATATGGCAAAGGTAGTGAAGGTAATACAGAGGATTGCTGCAATAATGAGAAGGAAGCTGACCTGCAGAGATAAAAGACTTTATCATTCCATTGTATAAGACTCTGATCAGACCACACTTAGACTATTGTTCTCAGATTTGGTCCACAGGATTTGAAGGTGATAAATTAAATGTTGAAAGCGTACAAAGGTAGATAACAAAGATGGTTTCAGGACTGTACAATGTTAATTATGAGGATTGGCTGAGGGAATGTGGACTGCAGAATTTGGTGGATAGAAGAAGGAGAGGTGATATGATTGAGACTTTTAAACTGTTGAGAGGTGATTACAGGGTTGACACTGGGGAGTTCTTTTGCTCGGTTGAACAGCAGGAAGGAATGATGACAAGGGGGCCATCCCTAGAAGTTACGAAAGGAAACTGTGAGCAAGAGGGTGAGGAGTGGTTTCTTTGCGTGGAGGGTGGTTGAACCATGGAATGCATTACCTGATAGAGTGGTGAGAGCAAGAATGGTCAATGAGTTTAAGGAGTGGTATGATAGACTTTGTGTTTCCTAGACGGGACCTCCTGCGATTAATCTTGATAGACTTTGTGTTTCCTAGACAGGACCTCCCGTGATGAGTCTTGATAGACTTTGTGTTTCTTAGGAAGGACCTCCTGCAATGAGTCTTTTGACTCCATGGAGGCCTGAATAATAATAATAATAAAAAGCTCATCTGCTTGTCTTAGGGCATTATCTATTAGAAGAACTTTGAATGGCAAAGGTTTGGAAGCCATGTAAAATTCCTGTGCAAACCTTTCTCAGTGGCTTTTCAATAAATTAGTTGTTTTTGTTCTTTCTCTTTAATGCTAGTGATTTGTATAAGACCATCAGTTTGATTATATGCTGCCCATAGCATCTTGGAGCAGATTTTTTTTACTTTTTGCAAGCTATGTACAAGAAGGCATTCTCATCCAAAATAAACCAGTTTCATTTGCATTAATCACTTGGTTCAGATAGATATCCTTTATTTACAATTAACTACTAATTTATCCTGAAAACTTTCTGCAATCACAAAATGTGCATATGCAGATTTACCAAAAGCTTCATGTAGATTTTCTGTAAAGTTGATACTGTTTTCATTTATTCCTTTTCACTATGATAATGAAGCTTAACATGCTTTTTAATGCACCTGTTGTCAATCCAAAATGCAGTGCCTTTTCCATTTTTCAGTTTTTACATCACATTACAGAACATACTGTGATTAAATGAAACTGAGAATAAAAATCCATGAATAGGAAAGGATTATTGTATATATAATACATATATTTAGCCCACATCTTGAAACCAGCTCTTTTAACATTCAATGAATATAGATTTTGTGAGTTTGCACTTGAAAGATACAACAATACACTAACAAGTAGTGAAAAGGATTGTTATTATTATTATAATCTATACAATGTATAGTATTGTAATATATGCCATATACTACATACAAGTTCCTCAAGCAACCAACAGTCATTGAGGTCTGACCAGATTGGATGTCTTGCTACGTCAGATGTGCCTGCCCTGAGCATACACTACTGCTTCATGCCACTGAATGCCAGTTCAGTGGCATGTGACACAATACGCCAGAGGTGGCATAGTGTGTGTATAGAGTGGATATATTGCTCCTGAAGGATAGATAACTTTTTATATTTTAGTTGATAATATTAAGTTAACTTATTGTAGTTTTTGTTTTAAAAGAGTGTGTGATTGAATGTGCTATTTCATTTGTAAGTAAATCTTGCTTTTTTTTTTGTTTGTTTGTTTAAGTACAATATTACGATACAGTATGGTGGCAATGCTTGGTAGAACAATGGTGACGAAGACCACATTCTTGTGGGATTTGTGGGATTTTGTACAGTGCAGTGTGTGTGAAATGTATTCATTGAGAAAATTAAAGGATATATGGAACAAAATTGAAATTGGAGAGAGAGTTTGTATTAAATGTTTCAAATGTCAGTGCCTATTAGGTGACGAGAAATCAGTAAATGTTAGTAGAGTGGACAGTACCAAGTTAGTACGGTAGGATAGAAAATTATGTAATTAATATTACATAATTTTCTATTCAAAAGTATTCAAATCTTCCTCAAGGGAATTAACATCAGCAGTGCCACTTATAATTCTTCCCAACTTTGCATCATCAGCAAATAACTGAAGATCCCCAGTTGGTCCACATGATATATTGTTTACAAACAAGATAAACAATAGGGGCCCAAGAACAGAACCCTGGTGCACACCACTGGTTACGCTCCTTTTTTGAGACACTGCTCCAACATACACAACCTGCTGGTATTGTTCAGAGAGCAATCTCTGATCCATCTAACCAATATACTGTCTATTCCCATCCTCTGCAGCTTGTACACCAACTTATCATGTGGTAATCTATCAAACGCTTTTGCAAAGTCCAAGAATATCACTGTATATGATTCTCCCTTATCTAACACACTCGTCACCTTCTCATAAAATGCAAGTAAATTACTAAAACACTGCAGTTAAAATTAAAATTAGTTTATTTGTGCAATGTTGGTTATGAGGATCGGCTGAGGAAATGTGGACTACAGAGTTTGGTGGATAGAAGAAGGAGAGGTGATATGATTGAGACTTTTGAACTGTTGAGAGGTGGTTACAGGGTTGACACGGGGGGAGTTCTTTCACTTGGTTGAACAGCAGGAAGGAGTGATGACATGGAGCCATCCCTGGAGGTTGTGAAAGGAAACTGTGAGCAAGAGGGTGAGGAGTGGTTTCTTTGCATGGAGGGTGGTTGAACCATGGAATGCATTGCCTGATAGAGTGGTGAGAGTAAGAACGGTCAGTGAGTTTAAGGAGTGGTATGATAGACTTTGTGTTTCCTAGGACGGACCTCCCACATTGAGTCTTGATAGACTTTTGTTTCCTAGGAAGGACCTCTTGCGATGAGTCTTTTGACTCCTTGGAGGCCTTAATACTAATAATTATTATAACTGCTGTTAAAATTACTGCAGTTATACAGACTGACCTATAGTTGGAGACTTCTGTCTTAGAACGAAGCTTGTAGAGTGGTACTATTTTTACCTTCTTTCCACTCCCCAGGAACCTTATCCACTGCAAGACTCATTAAATAACCAGGTCAAGGGCATAACAACTGTGGTTAACATTCCTTAAGAATACGTGGTGATATGTCATCCATTCCCACAGCCTTATTCACATCTAATCCAACCAACATCTGATACACCTCTGTTTCTTTCACTTCCAATCCTCCTAATACTTGCCTCTCTTCTATATATTGTACTGGATAATTTATACCAGTATGATATATTTTATAATTTATACCAGTATGATATGGTAAATTAAATATGAAAACAAACAACAGAATCAACAAAGCAAGTATGGCAGGAAGTCAAATGAATAAATTTATATGGAATAAGAGAGAAATTAGTCAAAATACTGAATTAGCTGTATACAAGACAGTGTTCAAACCAATTTTAACTTATAAATCTGAGAACCAAGTTAGAAATAAAACACTTGACTAAAGACTAGAGCCCACAGATATGAGAGTCCTGAGAAAGATTAAGGGTGTGAACAGATGGCATCAATGACAATATTATATTAAAAATGAGGATATTAGGAAAGAACTTGACATTGTTAGCAGTGCTAATCTCAGAATGGGAGAGGAAAAATTAGCAATACAAGTGTTCTCTGCCTGGTTGACAGGAAAAAAATCCAGAGGAAGACCAAGTCATAGGTGGATTGATACAATAAAAAGTACCTTAGAAGACAGAAATATAACATTTCATAATGTTAGCGTCTTGACAGATAACAGATTGATTTGGAAGAAAATTGTTGATAGGAAGTTAGTTTTTCATATAGTACTATCATAATATCCTGTACACCCCTTGAGGGTACATGTCAGAAATTTGATGATGATGATTTATTGGTTATTGGAATTCACAACCAACAAGTAGCTTGGATAGGACTGGTTATAGACCTAATCAATCAGTGAAAGACTAAATCAGTGAAACCATTTCATCTCTCTTATTTCTGAATTACTGTGTTTGTAAATAAGAGAGATGAAATGGTTTCACTGACTGAGTTTATTCACCCCAAAGTCATTGGAATAAGTGAAACATGGTTGAATGAAGATGATATTCTAATAGGAATAGAAATGGGAGGATACAGTATTTTTCACGAGGATAGAAAGGACAGGAAGGGAAGAGTAGTGCTACTAATGATAACAGGAGTGCAGTGTAACATGGAGATTGATAGGAAAGCATATATAGTTGGATGTTGCTATAGGCCCAGAAATTTGGAGGGTGGTTATGAAAAAATGTATAAATAACTTGGATTAATGAACAAAGGAAGGGTAATTATTATGGGTGATATCAATTATGGTGGTATAGATTGGAATGAAGAAATAGCATTTGGTAATAAGGAAAATTAATTTCTCGAGTTCTTGAGATATAACTATCTCAGGCAGCTTGTAAAGGAGGGTACATGACAATCAAGAGTAGACGTGATGGTGGATGTAGACACATCAAATCAGTTTAAGGTACGGTTGGATGAGCATTGTGTGAAATAATGTATACCTCCCACAATGAGTCTTTGACTCCATGGAGGTCAACTGATAATAATAATAATAATAATAATAAAGATTTGAGACTATATGAAATTTTACTGTTAATTGGTTTCTCCTGTACCTTAAAAAGGAGAGGTGTGAGAGAAATAGTGTAATAATTTAATGATAAAGATTATCTCAATTGATAAAAATTTATCTCAAATTTTCAAGTTGCAAGAAAAATATCACCCAATAATACCACCATACCCCCCCCCCTCTGCTATAAGTTCATGTGGTAATAGCTTTATTAGGATCATAGTAGCTCATCACAAGTCTAAAATAATAGGATTATTATTACACCCTCCATGGAGTTGGCAGACTCATCATGGGAGGTTCATTCAACTGACAACATATTTATCATATAGAATTTTGAAATCCTTAACACTCCTTGCATTAATAACACATTCTGATAATGCATTCCATTCACTGACAATTCTCCATGTAAAAAATCTACTCCTCACACCCCCTCTTTACCACACTTTTACATAACTTTCAAGAATGACCTCTGATTCTTCCCCTCTCACCTTTATACCCTCTGGATTAACCTGATAAAATCCTCTCACTAACTTAAATGCCTCTATCATATCACCGCTGTTGCTCCTATCCACCAAATTCTGCAATCTTCATTTCTTCAACCTCTCTCCATAGCCAGCATTCCAGAGTCCCAATATTGTCTTAGTCACTAACCTCTGGACCCTCTCAAATATCTCCACATGACATTGAAAACCAGGTGACCAGATCTGAGCACAATAGTCCAAGTGTGGCCTGACTAGTTCCTTATACAGTGGTGCAACCACTTCCTTATCCTACATGGTAGAGTTATTCTTATCATAGCAGCAGTACAATGTGCAGCCTTTGCAACACTAGCAATATGCCCTCTAAACTTCGGTTTACTATCAACCAGCACTCCCAAATCTCTAATCTCATCAATTTCATGCAGTATGGCCACATCGATATAGTAAATAGCCTTATATTTCTGCACACCAAAATGCAACACCTTGCACTTATTGATATTAAAACTACAACCCCCACTATTTTGTTTAAGTAAAAAGTCTATTCAAATCTTCCTGAAAGGAATTGTCATCAGCAATGCAACGTATGATTCTTCCCTACTTTGCATCATCAGCAAACAACTGAAGATCCCCAGTCATTCCATATGATATATTATTTACAAACAAGTCAAACAGTAGGGATGCAAGAACAGAACCTTGAGGCACACCACTGGTTACCCTGCTTTTTTGGACACTGCTCTATCATACACAACCTGCTGGTATTGTTCAGAGAACCAACCTCTGATCTATCTAACCAATATCCAAAAATATCATTGTATATGATTCTCCCTTATCTAACACATGTTAACTTATAAAATACAAGTAAATTACTAAAACAGGACCTACCCTTTATAAACCCATGCTGGCCATCATAAAGAATTCTATGTCCATCAACCCAATCCTGTATTCTATTCCTTACCAATCTCTTGAACACCTTTACCACAACCCCAGTTATACAGACTGGCCAGTAGTTGGAGACCATGTCTTAGAACCATGCTTGTGGAGTGGTACTATTTTGCCTTTTTTTCCACTCCTTAGGAACCCTACCCAATGCAAGACTTTCATTAAATAACCAGGTCAAGGGCATATCCAACTGTGTTGCACATTCCTTAAGAATACGTGATGATGATATCTCATCCATTCCCACAGCCTTATTAACATCTGAAATACGTCTGTTTCTTTCACTTCCAATTCTCTTGATACTTGCCTCTCTTTTATATATTGCACGGCATCATTTACACCAGTATGATATATGCTGATAAATTCCTTGTTCAATAATTCCACTGCAAAATGATCCTTTGCAGCTGTTGGTCTGCTGCCATGGCTATCCACTAGTGTTAATCTGCCATAATTATTCTTCCTGTTGCTTGCCATATAGTGCAAAACTTTCCTTGAGGTAACTTTAGCCTGAACAGCCAATCTCCTGTCATACTGCACCTTTTCTTTCTTTATCATGCTTGTCACCTTTCTAGCCTGCACCTTATACCCTTCACGGGTCCAATCACCACCAATTGTCTTGTACCACCTCCATAACAGTGTCTTTTCCAGCACAACTTGCTTGATTTCACTGTTCATCCATTTCACTCCTACTCAATTGACTCACTTAACCCTGGGTATTCAGTCATACATTGCTTTTTTTGGATACTGCCTTGTGAGTGTCCATGCATTGTCATCTTTTTTGCTCAGCTCATCTATTCAATGTACTGATGCTAACTGGCTACAGAGTTTCTTATAATCACCTACATATATCCATTTTTGGCAGTAACCTTTTCGTGTTTCATCAATTCCCAAACAAGTACCATATGGTCACTCTCATCAACTGGCAGCAGAGTCAAAACCTCATTAACAATTACATCTTGTGAAGTTATCACCAAGTCCAAAACATTAATTCTCTAGTTGCTTCAATCACATGCTGCTTAAGATACTTATCTCACCGGAATTCCACAAACTCATTCTCCTTGTTCCCATACACTATCTCCTCCTTCCATTCTATATTCCTGTAATTAAAGTCTCTAATCAGGATCACCTTCTTTTTACATGCTCAACTAATTTTTCTAAACATTTCACAATTAGTATTCTCTGCATTCCCTGGCCTATAACAGCATCCCATCAGATATACTAACGTGTTTATTTCAACATCGCACAGATTCAAAATCTGTGCATGCACTATCAACTTCCACACTTTGCAGACACAATTCCTCTGCAATCATTAACAGCACTTCCCCTCCTCTTTTCACATTTCTATCCTTCCAGAAAATTATGTATCCTTCTAATTCTATTCCCTACATCACATCCTCCTCAGACAACCAAGTTTCACTTATTCCAATTATCTTTGGGCATACCGACTCAATCAATGCAACAAACTCAGCTCTCAACATTATGTATCTTAAATTCTCACAGATTTCTTCTTCTGGACACTAGTACAAAATGATCCTTATTGTTTCTCTCCATGCAATAATAATAATAATCACATCTGTATTAGGTCTAGTTGTTATATAAGCTGCAATGTGGTCAACTGTTTTTTTAGTACAAACTATTGTTTGAAATTATGATAAAGGTTATCTAGTTAAAGTAGAAATAATATTATATCATTTACATCAGGCAGTATAATTTCATTCCAGTTTTGAATACTTTGAGATTCATAAAGATATTCGTCATTTTCAATTTTGGTTTTTTTTTATACAGATGTTGATGAATGCCAGTTGGATGGAACTTGTAGTCAGGAGTGTCAGAATACTGTTCCAGGATTCCAGTGCTTGTGTGTCAAAGGATATAGATTAAGAGCTGATAAGCGAAGATGTAAAGCTACAGGTATTTTAATGAACTTTAGTAAGATAATTGTACTATTTGTACTATGTGATATGCACTATTTACCTTTCTATCACTTTTCTAATAAAGTACGAGGATTGTTCTTATGATCTTAGAAAATTATCTAGTGGATATTAATAATATTAATCATATTTTTGATATGTACTTTCAAAGGTGTAAAGGATACTGTAATAGTACTGTTACACAGTTAGAGTTCACATTATTACTAACTACCTAAGAAAGTTTTCCTCTAATGCAATCTTTTGTATATCTGGATATCAAAATCTTACATTTCAGTCACCTGAAACACTTCTAACTGTATCAATCAACCTAGATTTTGATATTCTGAATCTTTTTCTTGGCATCAAATATGTGTTGCTAATCCTTTTCATCCCATTAAATAAGTGACCACGCCTCCTTACATCAGCTCTGCTCACATCCCCGTAAATGCCAATGGTGTCAAGCTACTTGATGATATCTGCATTTTAATATGCTTCTTCTTGTTGCAATTTGTTTACCCATTCCCCCTAATTTTTCTGCAATCGGTCATATCTGTGGCCACTAGTCTTTGATGAACTTTTATTTCTAACTCAACTCTCAGATCTATATGTTAAAAGTGGTTTGAATATGTTCGTGTATTCAGCTACTTTAATATTTTGATGAATCTCTCTCTCTCTCTCTCTCTCTCTCCCTTTTTCATTCCACATTCCTGACATACCAGCTTTGCTTATTTTATACATTTCCATATTGAAATTACCATCTTTAAAAAAACTGTTCCTAAACGAGACTTATCATGGGAAGTCAACACCAGTCAATGCAAAGTCTGTCATACCACTTCTTAAACTTATGCACTTTCACTAACCTCTCAGGCAATGCATTCCATGCTCCTATCACCATCCTGCAAAAAGCTTACTTCTTACCCTTTCACTCACCACTTCCTTTTGTAACTTCCAGGAATCCCTCCTCCTTGCTCTTGTTCTACCATCTGACAAATCTCTTCAGTGTTAATACGATGATAACCCTTCAACAGCATAAATTTCTCAGTCATATCTTCCTCTTTGCCTTTTATCTACCAAACTCTACATTCTACATGTCTTAAATCTATCCTTATAATCATCAATGCACAGTCCTGAAATCATTTTTATCTGTCTCTGCACCCTCCCTAAGTTACTTCATCCCCTTCAAATCCTGGGGACCAAATATGAGCCCAGAAATCCAGACGTGGTCTGATCAAAGCTTTATACAATGGGACTTCCACACTTTCATCTCTCATGGGCAGTCCTCAACATTGCAGCAGTTTTCTGAGATGTGTTCACAACCTTTGCAATATGTGATCACAACTTCAAATCTCGATCCACAATCACCCTAAGATCCCTTGCTTTCTCCACTTCTTCCAGTATAACTCCACCAAATGAGTATGAAACATCCCATCTGTGTATCTCAAATTTTAAAACCTTACATTTATTTGCATTAAACGGATAGCCCATTCATTTGTCCACCTTTCCAGTAGTCAAATCCTCTTAAAGAGTTCAAAGTCAGCACTAATATTAATAACCCTCCCAAGCTTTACATCATCTGCAAACAACTGAACATCTCCCTGTAGTCCTGTGACAATATGATTGACATAAAAACTGAACAGTAATGGTCTCAGTACTAAACCCTGTGAAACTCTACTTGTAACCTTCCTACACCCCGATACTGCTCCCCCATATACAGCGCTCTGATATCGAACCATCTTACCACCACCACCTTTATTGCAATGGCACTATTTTACCCTCCTTCCACACTCTAGGAACCTATCCCATTGTAAGACTTTCATTCAAACAGCCAGTAAATTGCACAGTTGGTTCCATAACACATTCCCTTAACACACTGGATTAAATCTCACCTAGCCCTCCCTTGCCATATTGACATTTTACATATTCAGTATTCGGAATATATCCTCTTCATTCACTTTTAATACTTCACCACTACTTATCCCTCTTGGTATAAAGCTTGCTGTACCAGAATGGAACACTCTAATAAAGCAATCAATAAATAGTTCAACTATGTTATCTGCATTTGTCACCCAATTCCTATCTCCATGCAGCAAGATAATCCATACACTATCATTTTTCCTCCTACTCATGACAAAGTGATAAAACTTCTTGGGATTCTCCTTAATTTGCAGCACCAGTTTCCTCTCATATTCTAATTTTTCTCTCCTTACAATACTTTTCTAGCTTAAGTCATAGTTCTTATGCAGCTATTCTCTACATCTCTCTTTCTTTCTCTCTCTCTCTCTCTCTCTGTGTCTTCCATAATCTTTTTTTCACCTGCAGTTCCTGTTTAATTTTTCTGGTCATCCATTTCACTCTAAATTACTTTATCTTCTTCACTTCAGGTGTGCAATCTATCATTGCTGTTAACAATTTTTTTCTCAAGTATCTCTAATGCACCAATGACCCCCCCCCTTTTCTTGATATTCTTTCATTCATTGTATTGCTTCAAACTGGTTTTTTCTAAGTCTATGATAATCCCCTTCCACATAAATTCCTTGTGCCCTGATATCTCTCTCCTGCCTATTTATCCTCCAGTTCAGGACTATATTGTCACTCTCACCAACAGGGCAAAAGTATGATATTATCAATCACAAGCAGATCATTGAATGTTATGACTAAATCCAAAATTCTTGATCCTTGTATTCCCTCCACTACATGCTACCTAAGACAGTTGTCCCTCAAGAAATCCAAAAATTCAGTTCCCTTATTAGTGCATGCTGTCTCCTCTGCCTAATTTATATCACTTATTTGAAGTCCCCAATAATGATCACTCATTTTGTACTTGTAGTTTATTTGTCTAGACATTTCCTGCTCATCAACATCTATGTTCCCTAGTCTGTAGCAACATCTCAATAAATGTCTGTCTTATAAACTATCTCACAGCATATACTCCTATAGCCATATATGAGTATATGGCTATAGGATTATAGCCATATATGAGTATATGCTGATATACTCATACAGCATACAACAATGAAAATAGCAACTGTCCCTGCTATTTTCATAGTTTTTGCCTGTTACTGCTAATTTTTATGCCAGTTGTTACAGCACTTATTTTCTTTAGTTAAGGAATCTTGAAGACTTAAACTAGATTTATTTAACAGCAATAACATCATCTGCATGAAGTAAAACTCTGAAATGAATATCTCCAATTCTGATGTCTGGTTTACTGATGGGTTCCTTCATAATGTGTCTAAAGAGTGGAAGGAGGGCAAGATTGTGCCACTTCATAAAGGAGGTGATCGAACTCAAGCATCAAACTATAGGCCTATCTGTGTGTCAGGTGTTGTGGTTAAGTTGTTGGAGAAGCTTGTGAGAACTAGGATCCAGAGTTGGGTTGACAACAATGGTATAATCTTTGATGGACAGCATGGATTTGCTAAAGGGAGGTCGTGTTTTAGTAATCTACTTACTTATTACAATAAAGTGACTGCTTCCTTGGACAGAGGAGAAGGATACACAGTAATATACTTGGATTTCGCAAAAGCTTTTGATAGAGTACCTCATGATAAGTTGACAGTCAAACTAGAGCAGATGGGGTTCGATATTAGATTAGTGCATTGGATTGGAGACTGGCTATCTGATAGGTATCAACAAGTTGTGTATGGGGGTGCAATATCCAGGAAAAGGAAAGTCACTAGTGGAGTGCCTCAGGGATCTGTTTTAGGGCCATTACTATTTAACTTGTATATTAATGATATTGGCGAAGATTTGGATGGAGATATTCAGTTGTTTGCAGATGATGCAAAGTTGGGACGAACCATAAAGAGTAGTGTAGATGTTGTGGCCTTGCAAGAAGACTTGAATAAATTGAGTGATTGGGCAAGCAAATGGGGATGTGAGTTCAATGTTGCAAAATGTAAGGTTTTAAAATTTGGAAAACAAAGATGGGATGCAGAATTTATGCTTGGTGAGAATATATTGTTGGAGGTAGACGAAATAAGAGATCTGGGAGTGATAGTGGATAAGGATCTAAAATTTAGGGGACACATCGCCAAAATTGTGAAGACAACACAAAGACTTCTGGGAATGATGAGGAGGACACTGACGTGTAGAAGTAGGGAGATTCTTGTTCCATTGTATAAGGCTTTGATTAGGCCACACATGGACTATTGTGCCCAGATTTGGTCACCTGGTTTTCAGAAGGATGAAGAGATGTTGGAAAGGGTCCAAAGGCGACTGACTAAGGTAGTTTCTGACCTCTGGAATGTCGAGTATGAGGAAAGATTGAAAAGATGTAATTTGCAGAGTCTAGGGGAGAGAACGAAGAGGGGAGATATGATAGAGACCTACAAGTTGGTAAGGGGTTGTTATAGGATCAATGGTGGAGAAGTTCTACAGCGAATAGTGGGAGATCAGGGGAGAACCAGAGGTCATCCCTGGAAACTATATAAAGAGGGTGTGTGTAGGGGAGTGAGAGGCAGGTTTTTTTCGTGCAGAGTTGTGAATGATTGGAATGCCTTGCCTGAGAGTGTGGTGTCTGCAAGGAGTTTGAATGTGTTTAAGACCCGGTATGATGAGATGTGTGTGAGATAAAAGGACCTCCTAGATGAGTCTTTGACTCCATGAGGTCTTGTTTAATAATAATAATAATAATAATAATGTGGCCATATAGGTGACAAATAAGAGTGAAGACAGTGTGCACCCTTGTTTTATACATGATTTTACATCTCACCATTGTATGTGTACCATCTTCAGTTCTAACAATGGGCTTACAAATTAATTAAAGACTATGTATTGGTGTGTATAATGTTCATTTACACCATATAATTGTTTTGAACAGCATTTCTGTTTCACTATGCTCTAGATCTGTTATTATTATTATTATTATTATTATTATTACTATTATTATTATTATTATTGCATGGGCATCTCTTTGGAGTTGAAAGACTCATTGCAAGAGGCTCTCTCATGGGTCTACTTGAACACATTCAACAGACTGTCAAACAATCTTACCTATTCACTACTCACTAAGCAAAAAACCTAGTCCTTCTAAATACGCTATTACTCAGTTCTACAGATGATCCCAAGTTATGTCCCTCTTTCCAAGTATACTAAAAACCTGCATCAGTCCTATATGACCATTTAAATTAACTTATGTTTCTCTCACATCCCTTCTTTTCTGCCTATCAACCAACTTGTGTGCATACACAAACCTTCAATCTGTACACATAGCATTCCACAGATCACTCATCATCTTGGTCACTTTTTCTAGATCCGTTCTAGCATTTCTTCATTCCCAAGAAACCCAGATGATTAGATTTGTACATAGTAATCCATATGTGGCCATTTCAAAACTATAAAATGGAATGTTAACTTCCTTATCTCTGTTTGTTGATGTGTTCTTCAGTAACTAAGTAATTCTATGAGCTTCTTTGGTCATTTTTTGCATTATGCCCTCTGACCTTCAGCTCCATTTCTACTAGCACCCTAGATCCCTAGTTTCATCAGAGTTTCATGAATCATCAATGTAGCACACAGCTTGTAATCTTTTCATCCTGCAAATGCATAAATTTATGCTTTTCAACATTAAACTGGTATCTATTATCCCTTGTCCTTACTGCCAGCCTATTTAAATAATTCTACAAGGTCTCTACACATCACCTTATTTAACTATTATGCTACCCAATTTTGAATCATCAGCAAACAATTGATTATACACAGTAATATACTTGGATTTTGCAAAAGCTTTTGATAGAGTACCTCATGATAAGTTGACAGTCAAACTAGAGCAGATGGGGTTGGATATTAGATTAGTGCATTGGATTGGAGACTGGCTATCTGATAGGTATCAACAAGTTGTGTATGGGGGTGCAATATCCAGGAAAAGGAAAGTCACTAGTGGAGTGCCTCAGGGATCTGTTTTAGGGCCATTACTATTTAACTTGTATATTAATGATATCGGCGAAGATTTGGATGGAGATATTCAGTTGTTTGCAGATGATGCAAAGTTGGGACGAACCATAAAGAGTAGTGAAGATGTTGTGGCCTTGCAAGAAGACTTGAATAAATTGAGTGATTGGGCAAGCAAATGGGGATGCGAGTTCAATGTTGCAAAATGTAAGGTTTTAAAATTTGGAAAACAAAGATGGGATGCAGAATTTATGCTTGGTGAGAATATATTGTTGGAAGTAGAGGAAATAAGAGATCTGGGAGTGATAGTGGATAAGGATCTAAAATTTAGGGGACACATCGCCAAAATTGTGAAGACAACACAAAGACTACTGGGAATGATGAGGAAGACACTGACGTGTAGAAGTAGGGAGATTCTTGTTCCATTGTATAAGGCTTTGATTAGGCCACACATGGACTATTGTGCCCAGATTTGGTCACCTGGTTTTCAGAAAGATGAAGAGATGTTGGAAAGGGTGCAAAGGCGACTGACTAAGGTAGTTTCTGACCTCTGGAATGTCGAGTATGAGGAAAGATTGAAAAGATGTAATTTGCAGAGTCTAGTGGAGAGAAGGAAGAGGGGAGATATGATAGAGACCTACAAGTTGGTGAGGGGTTGTTATAGGATCAATGGTGGAGAAGTTCTACATAGAATAGTGGGAGATCAGGGGAGAACCAGAGGTCATACCTGGAAACTGTATAAAGAGGGTGTGAGTAGGGGAGTGAGAGGCAGGTTTTTTTCGTGCAGAGTTGTGAATGATTGGAATGCCTTGCCTGAGAGTGTGGTGTCTGCAAGGAGTTTGAATGTGTTTAAGACCCGGTATGATGAGATGTGTGTGAGATAAAAGGACCTCCTAGATGAGTCTTTGACTCCATGAGGTCTTGTTTTAATAATAATAATAATAATATTTCCCTTCAAGTCATTTCTTATATCATCAATATAGAAAATAAACAGCAACAGTCCAAGCACAGAGCTATGAAGCACACTAGTCCATCTAGTCCATTGCCTTCTTCTTCTGGATTCTGCTCCAGCATATAGTTTCTTTGGTATCTTTCCATCAGCCAACTTTGTATACACATTGCCAACATTATATTCATTTCCATTTGTTCTAGTTTGTGTAATAGAACTCCATATAGCATCCTGTCAGATGCTGCAAGGTTCAGCAGTGTTACTGTGTCAGCCATTCTTGTATCCATACCATATGTTCATATCTATTTTCATTTGTTCCAGATTGTGTAATGGAGTTCCATGTGGTATCCTGTTAAATGCTTTTGCAAAAAAGTACAGCAGTGTCATCACGTAGCTATTTAATTTATCTAATCAGCTGTCATTATAGAGTAAAAGATGAGTAAATTAATAAGCATGACCATAAAATTATTCTACTCTTCCCATAGGGCATCCTATTCTTATCCACTTATACTTGAATTTTATCTCTGACCATCTCCAATGGCTTTGTTACCCTCCTGAGATAATGATTGGTCTATAATTTGCTATGTATGTTTTGGAGTCTCCTTTATGCTCTAGAGCTATTCTTCCCTTCTTCCACTCCTTTGGGATAATACCAGTACTAAGATAAATATTCTAGTCAATACCAATTCCTTTGTACATTGTTTTGTTATATAGGCTGATTTCTGATCTAATCCAATCACTGTATTTACATTAAACTTCTGGAATATCCTAAGTACTTCCAGTTCATTGCCCTTTATTTCTACAATAGTTCCTGTTGTGTATATTACTGCAGTAAAGTTTTTTTTTTTTTTTTTTTTTTTTTAAATATTGGGCCCATACATGAGAGGTTGACTGATCAACCTATAGTACATAGACTTTAGTACCGTATATGGGTAGTGGGATGGAAAATTGAGAAACTTGTTGACATTTGCTTTAAAAGCCTGTATATTGTATTCCTTGGGAAATACATCAGGAGGAAGACTGTTCCACAGTGCAGCAGTAGCAGGGATGAAGGAGGAGGAAAAGAAACTTGTTCTGTGGGTTTCGAGGTGTACTGTGAAAGGATGTTGGGTGACAGATGTACATATTTCAATGGACTGAGTACAGAGTAGGGGAATTATTAATGCTGTTTCAGATGAACATTTCCCATGGAAATATTTATAGAATATACAAATTGTGGAGACCAAACGTCTATGTGAAAGTGAGGGGAGAGTTGGTAAGAGATGGGTCATTTGCCAGCAAAGGTTGGTCGATTGGTAGAGCCTCTGCAAAAAGTTAAGTAAGTTTGAGTGCAGTTAGTAGTTGGAAGGGGTCAATCATTCGATGCTGTTGGCACACTCTCCCTTGATGAGTCTTTGGACTCCCTGGAGGCTTCTCATAATAATAATAATAATAATAATAATTTATTTGTCTAATTGCTCTTCTCTGCATTGAGTCAAGCATTTTGAGGGAGCTTTTAGGAGCCAGAGCCTAACTCCAAATGCTTCGATAGTTGGACAGATTTGTGATTTGTATATGGTTAACAGCTGTTTAAAAGTGGAGTAATGTCTTAAGCAAAAGAGGAATCCTAGTTTTTTGGAAGCTGAGGATGTAATGGTTGTGATGTGTTTATGCCAGAAGAGGCCTGATGTCAGAGTAATTCAAAGAAGAGAAATCTTATCTTGTCTGGGAATTTGAATGTTATCAAAAATAATACTGAGGGGGAAATGTTTTTTTTTTGTGAGAAATAAGACAGAACTGGGTTTTACTAGAGTTGAAGTTGACGAGGTTATCTGAGCTCCATTGGAGGATGGCTTGGAGGTCAGAATTAAGGGAGGTTGTGGTTGATGTTCTATGGGTTGAAGTGAGTTGTGTAGGGTAAGGTTTATCAAATGAAAGGGAGGAGTGCAATGTGTTTTCATTTGCAAAACTGTGTATTGGGTTGGAGGTCAACTATAATAGGTCATTGATATACAGAAGGAAGAGGGTTGATGAGAGAAATGAACCTTGTGGAACCTCAGCGTTAGTTGGATGGTGGGAGGATAGGGAGCTGTCTACCATCGCACTGTGTGTGTGTGTGTGTGTGTGTCCAGACAGAAAGCTGGCAATCTATCTGCAGAAGTCCTGAGACAGTCTAAATGATGGGAGTTTGCTTAGTAAGCCTTTGTGCCACACCCAGTCAAAGGCTTTAGAGATATCAAGTGCAACCACCTGGGATTTGCCAAATTTCTCCATGGCATATGTCCAGAGATGGGTGATATATGAGAGCAGATCGCTTGTTGATCGGCATCGATGGAATCCGTACTAGCAGTCGCTTAATAGCTGGGTACCTTCAAGGTAGAGTAGAAGTTGAGAATTGATGGTTTTCTCCATCACTTTAGATAGGACTGAGGTGAGTGAGATAGGGCGGTAGTTAGATAGCAGTGATTTATCATCCTTTTTAGGAATGGGTTGAATATAGGCCAATTTCCAGGCTTTGAGATATATATACTAGTAGAGTAAGAGAATATGTACAGATGGCATAGGATAGGAGTCAGTTCTGGTGCACAGACCTTCAGGACAATTGGAGTAATGCCATCAAGGCCATGAGACTTTTTGTGTCTAATTTAGACAACAGGTTTATGATCTCTTTCTGGCAAGAGGATACAAGGGGCATTGTATGCTGGGTAATTGGAATGATTTCGAGGAGAGCATTTGCCATTGTCAGTTATGCGTGCATTGGAGGCAATGTGTGAAGCCAGGAGATTAGTTTTTTTCTTTGGGTGATGTTGCAATTGGGCCATCTGGGTATGATAGGAGTGGGAATAGTGTAGGACAAAAGTTACAAACATTTGCTTTGGCAAGAGACCAAAAGGTGTGGCTGCCATTTGGGCAGGCTCTAAGTTTTTGCCTGTTCAAATTCTGTTTTGGAAGCATTGAAGGAGGATGGAGTTCTTGATTTGAGCCAGTTGTGGTATGCTTGATTTTTTATTTGTACAGCCTTGGCACATCTTTCGGAGAACCAGGGTTTAGTTAGCGGATTTCACTTTAGAGAAGTGTGAGGTTATGAACAATATGTTTACATGCCAGTGAGAATTATTTGGTGATATGTTCAGTGCCAAATATGCCAAACTTTGGTATTATAACAGTGTGTGGGAGTGACTGTGTAAGCGTTGTTGCATGGAGGAGGAGGAGATGAGCACCAGGTTGTGGTTGGAATTACCCAGGGGCTCACCACTTTCACTGTGTATTCGGAAGGGTCATTGGTAAGGAAGAGATCTAGGTATTTGGGGAGTAGTTCAGGTTATCTGGTATTCTGGTCGGGTTGTGAACAATTTGTGTAAGGTTGTTAGTAGAAGAGGAAAGCCAGTCGGTGTTATGGACATTAAAATTGCCCAGGAGGATGATTTCACTGTTAGGAGGTTACTCAGTAACTTGTTTTTTTCATCTGCTTCTTTCACCTCCTCTCCCTACCATCAGCAACTCATTGTAGTTATCCTTAAATAGTCATTATTTCTTTTACTTGCCAAACAGCTAAAGAATTCTGGAATTTCTATTGGCCTGTTTGAAATAATTTCATCTCATAATCTAACTTGCATTCCTTACCATGGAGGCTTTCCTTTGTTCCTCTACATTGTCTTTTTGAGCTTGTGTGTTATCTTTCTCTTTATGTTACCTTCTACAACTCCCCCACCCTTCACATTTCCTGCTTAACGATAATCTGACTGACCTCTACCTGATTTATTCTCCTAACCTTGAATATACAGTCTGAAGCAGTATCAATCTGATGCTGCTTCCTTTAGACACACTTTAGACACATGCACTGTAATGGCATGTAATTGTGACAACCACCACTCTCCACATTCCCTGGCCTGTAGCAACATCCAACTAAATATGTCTTCCTGTCATCTTCAATATTACACAACACTGACTCATGATCGGTGCCACTCTTTCGCTCTTTATAATCATTGACACTATTTTGCTCTTTCATGTCTACCTTATGTGGACTTAATTCTCCTGCTATTATCAGCAGCACTCCCTCTCCTTTCTTGCCTTTTCTTTCCTCCTGAAAAATACTGTATCCTTCCATTTCTATTCCCGTTATGATATTGTCTTCATTCAACCATGTTTCACTTATTCCAATGATTTTGGGGCAAATTAACTCTATTACTGAAATAATTTCA
Source organism: Typopeltis vanoorti (assembly GCF_054136105.1). Taxonomy (NCBI): domain Eukaryota; kingdom Metazoa; phylum Arthropoda; class Arachnida; order Uropygi; family Thelyphonidae; genus Typopeltis; species Typopeltis vanoorti. The sequence goes on along the minus strand of NC_143573.1, from coordinate 68,614,844 downwards.
TCCCTCTTATTTCTGATACTTTTGGCATTTATAAACAAACACAGCCATTCATCTTTAGGTCTATAGCCAGTTCTGTTCAATCCACTGGTTGTTCTCCCCACCACTCCTCTCCTTGCCCAATCACCTTTATCACCACTTATCACATATGTCTGCTCAGTCTCAGCTTTGCCACCCACTTTGCAATATACTTCATCTCAATACACCCATCACCACTACTTTCAACATCCACTCTCTCTCTATGCCATGTCTTCCTGTCCACTCTGGCTCTCCCCGTTTTCCTGTTCCCATTCTCTCTTCTTCTTTCACACCATCACTGTTTCCACTGCCAAGTGGAAACGATGATAGTGTTACTTTTGATCTCTTGCATGCAGCACACACTGTACTTCCATCTAGCAACACTTTCTCCAGTATACTCACTCCAATGCCATTTAAAATCAACCCATCACTCCTGTATAATTCTATTTTTCTCTCAAACATGCCATACATCCACAAACTTTACTCCCTTCTCCTCACACAGTTTCGCTAGCATACCATTCATGATTTCAACTCTCTGTCTCAACTCATCATTGTCATACCTTGGCAACACACTGACAACCTTTCCCACTACACTATTTTCTTTCACTCTTCTCAATAACCTCCTAATATTCATCCTTATGTTCACTTAACTCATTTTTCCCACGACCACCACTAGTTCTCTTGCTTGTTTCCTCCTCATGTCCCCTATGCATACATGATCTTTGCCCATGCAGTGTGCTTATTTCATTTATACACCCCCCCCTCCCCCTCAATCAGCACAAATTATAAATTTCCAGAAAAACATCATGAACAATCCACAAAGCTCTATAGTCACTATGCTGTTAGGCTAATCTATCAAAAAGAAGCAAAATTTTACCAAACTGGAAAATAATATCACCAATTTTTATACAAAAGAATGTTTTAATATAATTATTCCAGTTTTGTGACCACATGCTTATTAAAGAAAACTGTTTCTAAAACTAAACAAGTATTAAAAACAACAACTGAGAAGTTTTATTAGTCAGTCAGACTAACATCTTCAGGGGTAAAGAGAACTAAAAGTTTAAAGCACAAACTACTAGAAATTATGAAAATTAGTTCATTTGTTGGTATTGTGAACATCTAAACAGTTCATTAAAAAACCGAATAACAGATCTATACAACCGTTAATGCATTTTTAGAAATTGGGAAACAGCACAGAAAAAAAAAATTCTTTTTTTTTCTGCGGAGGTTTCTGTGGTTAAGAAGTTCAATTATTCCAGTTTTGTGACCACATGTTTATTAAAGAAAACTGTTTTTAAAATTAAACAAGCACTAAAACTAAACAAATCCCCTGAAGATGTTAGTCGTCCCTAACATCTTCAGGGGTAAAGAGAACTAAAGGTTTAAAGCACCAAAAGGACGTACAAAATAAGAGAGAACATAAATCGGGATTGGCATTTCACACAACTTCTAGTGGTCATGATGTACTCTGGGATAGAACAAACATGTCCTATATAGATAAGAATTGTTTTATAAGAAAATTCAAAGAGGCAGCAAATATGATTAAAATTCCTACGCAATGCAACAAAAACCAAAGTTTTGATTTTAAATCAAGTTTGGTCATCGTTTATTAAAAATTTACCAATTTCAGACCTCGGACAGAGTGAGCTTGAATCACAGAATGTAACAACAACAAATAGCATTGTCTCCAACTAACACGCTTAATGGTTGTATAGATCTGTTATTCGGTTTTTTAACGAACTGTTTAGATGTTCACAATACCAACAAATGAACTAATTTTCATAATTTCTAGTAGTTTGTGCTTTAAACCTTTAGTACCCCTGAAGATGTTAGGGACGACTTACATCTTCAGGGGATTTCTTTAGTTTCAATGCTTGTTTAGTTTTAAAAACAGTTTTCTTTAATAAACATGTGGTCACATAACCAGAATAATTGAACTTCTTAATCACAGAAACCTCCGCAGAAAAAAATAATGTTTTTTTTCTGTACTGTTTTCCAATTTCCTGGTGTCTTACCATGGCATTTTTTATGTTCCTGAGGGTGACTTTGATAAAATGGCTGAAATGTTGAGAAATTAATAAATATTATGTTTCTAAAATGGCAATTTATCCCATCAGTTTTAATGATGTGAATGCTATACACCATTTAATGGTAAATAGTTGAAAATAGCTTTGTCACTTTCCAAAAGAAATTTACAGTTGTATAGTCAAGACATCTTATGCTTATCAGTAAATAGCATTATTTTGTGAGTCTTGTTTTCAAATAGTGCAGTTATTTCTTATTCTTATTTGTAGGCCCTGAACCATATCTAGTGTTTGCAAATAGAGCAGATATTCGTAGAGTGACACTGGATAATATAGAATATACAGCTGTTCTTAGTAGCCTCCACAATGCAATTGCTGTGGATTTTCATCACTATTTAGAGCGCATATTTTGGTCTGATATTACTTCAGATGTCATCCGTTCAGCCTTTTTAAATGGCACTGATGTTGTTGATGTAGTGACTGTTGGGTTGGCTAGCCCTGGTGGTTTGGCTGTTGACTGGATTGGAAACAAAATACTTTGGACTGATTCAGGAACATCAAGAATTGAATTAGCAAATTTAGATGGATCGCTGAGAAGAGTTCTTATGTGGAAAAATTTAGAAAAACCTAGAGCTATTGCAGTTCATCCAGAAGAAGCGTAAGTTATTCAATATTTACTGTACTTTTTGTTAATGATATATTAAAAATTTGTTTCCTTCCCACTTCCCACCCCTTTTCAATTTCCATTTTATTATTGCTTTCTAATATATATATATACATAATTTGTGCAGAACCCTGTATTGGACTGATTGGGGTACAAGGCCTCGAATTGAAAAAGCTTTTTTAGATGGTAGTGGAAGACATGTCATTGTTGATACGTCACTATTCTGGCCTAATGGACTTACCATTGATTATCCAGCAAACCACCTGTACTGGGCAGATGCTAAACATCATATAATTGAAAGTGCCAATTTAGATGGTAGTAGTCGAAGAAGGATAATTGATCAAGGTACAAATGTTATTAAACTATGCATTTTTATATTAAATATGGATAGAAATTGTAATGTTTTATTTTATTTTATTTTGTGGTAGAGATTTTATTACAGATGCTTCTCTGTGAAGATGGTCTGTTATTTGCAATTAGTTTGTTTCCATAATTATATCTCGTGAGCAACTGCATACTTCCTAATATTCTTCATACCAAGACATTCTGTATTATTATTATTATTATTATTATTATTATTATTATTATATTTATCCTAAGACCCCATGCAGTCAAAGATTCATCTTGGAGGTTCTTTTGTCTTACACACAGCTAGATCATCATACTGCACTTTCACACTCAAATTCTCTGCAGACACTACTCTCTCATGCAATGTATTCCAATCATTCATAACTCTGCATGCAAAAAACCTACTTCTCACTCCTCTGCTCACACCCTCCTTATACAGCTTCCAGGGATGACCTCTGGTTCTCCTATGATCTCCCACCATTTTCTGTAAAACCTCTTCAACATTAATCCTATAACAACCCCTTACTAACTTGTAGGTCTCCATCATATCACCAATCTTCCTCGTAGCCAATAGACTGTAAATTGCATCTTCTCAACCTTTCTTCATATTCAACATTCCAGAGATCAAAAACTATCTTAGTCAGTCGCCTCTGGATCCTTTCCAACATCTCTTCGTCCTTCTGAAAACCAGATGACCAAATCTGGGCACAATAGTCCATGTGTGGCCTAATCAGAGCCTTATACAAGGAACAAGAATCTCCTTACTTCTACAAGTCAGCTTCATATCATTCCCAGAATTTATTGTTGTCCTCGCAATTTTGGCAATGTGACCCCTAAATTTCAGATCCTTATCTACTATCACCCCAAGATCTCTTATTTCCTCCACCTCCAACAATATATCACCACCAAGTGTAAATTCTACATCCCAAATTTTAAACCCTTACATTTTGCAACATTGAACTGGAATCCTCATTCCCATACCCATTCACTTAATCTATTCAGTCTTCTTGTAAGTCCACAACACCTTCTATACTCTTCTTAGTTTGTCCCAAATTTGCATCATCTGCAAACAACTGAATACCCCCATTCAATATCATTAACATACATGTTAAACAGCAATGGCCCTAAAACAGACCCCCCAAAGCACAACACTAGTGACTTTCCTCTTCCGGGATATTGCCCCCTCCCCCCATACACAACTTACTGATACCTATTAGATAGCCTTTCTCTGATCCAATGCACTAATTTAATATTCAACCCCATCTGCTCTAGTTTGACCCTCAATTTATCATGTGGTAATCTATCAAAAGTCTTTGCAAAATCTAAGTATACTACTGTGTATCCATCTCCTCTCTAATGAAGCCATCTTATTGTAATAAGTAATAAGTTCCATCACCTCCCTTATGCAGTGGCACAATCTTGTCCTCCTTCCACTCCTTTGAAACTCAATGATAATATAAGAGAACACATAAGCAGAGTAAAACCTTATTATTAATTTGTTAATAACTTAGGCAGCAAATATTTTGGGATGAATAAATCTTCTCATCCTCAGTAGTATGCAGATTACCTGCATGCTTCAAAAGTGAAAACATAACAGTCAACTGTCTATTCAGATTAACTGTAGCATGTCAAATTATGTTCCAGAAAGATTGAATTTCTTTCAAATGTCATAACTGATAGGTTATGCATAATACATTAGTACTTATGCATAGAAAAAAATAATAAGTAATTACAGCTGCTTAGGATCAAAATTTTACTTTTCTCATGTATAAACCATTAATGTAATTCAAAAGTTGATGATGCAATAAGGCTTCTTCCAATCTCTTCTTAAAGCATTCCTATCTAAAATGGCTTCTGTGAGCAATCTTAATGTCTTTCCAAAGGAGCCTAGTCCATTATAGGTGACATGCTGAGCAAGATGGGATAGGTGTGATTTCTGATAATTGTTGTAGTTTTTGTGTTTGTTAATCATCATCTGGACTGGAGGGATGGTGTTTGACCAAAATAAGATAGCAGTGGCATTTGCAGGGAACCTTATACACAATGGATAAAGAAAGGGGTAGTATATCTTTGATTTGGTTAAAAAACGTGAATGTTTGTTACGAGGTGAAAACATGACAAGTCAGAACTTCTTCAAAATTCTGGTAAACATGCTCATAAAATGTCAGAAAGATATTGAATTTGAACTTCTCATTGGAGGTCATGTGGGGGAAGCCAGTAATTATCAGTAATTCTTTGGATTGTTTCTATATTGCTGCCCTAGGTCTTTGACATTAAGGAACTCCTGTTGCAGACTGCATCAGTCAAATAAATGGTGTAATTTGCCGGCCTGGTTGGCCGAGTGGTTAGCGTATCTGCTCTCCAGTCAAAAGGCTGCGGGTTTGAATCCCACCGTGGGCATGGATGTTTGTGATTGTCTGTGAAAATAATAGCGGTGATGGTGGACAGTAGATGGCGTTGGTGTAGATGAGGCAGTTTGTGGATGAGGTTGAGTGGTGGAGACGGAGAGTTGTAAAGTAGGTGCCCTCCCTCGATGAGTCTTAGGACTCCCTGGAGGTGTCAAATAATAATAATAATAATAGTAGTAATATTTGCTGAGTACTGATTTTACGATGCCATATTTATTGATTTTCTCTAGAAAGTTCAAATCAGATTCTGAATGTGGATGGTGAAGCATTGTTAATGTAGTGATCCCCAGATTAACAGCTGTAGTTATATTGTTAAAAAACAATTATTCTTCCAGCTGTTCCAGTATTGTCTTTGATCTGTTTGTAAATCTTCTTCCTCCATCTCAAATTAGATGTATCACAGAGTCAGAGATATGAAGAGGAAAGTCTTGGAAAAGATATATAGTGTCTGTCAAGAGAATGTTGGTGAATAATAACATGATTATCAAGGCCGGCCACGTTGTTTGTAGAATAATGTCCTTAACATTGATAAGAAAATATGCAACAATTTTAATGAAGAAATTAGATTGGCTTATATGTGACCTTAAAAGTCATGATAAGAATTTGGTAATTTTATAGATATATATTCATCGATGCAACTAAGCAAAAGGCAGCCATCTTTGAGTGATTTAGGTAAATCAGAGAAATGAGGTATCCTTCCATGGTGTGCATGTGTATGTGTGTAACTTGTGTGTATAATAGTATTTGTAACTCAATTTGTGACTTTATCCTTCAAGACATTCTCTGGCTCTTCAATCAAATTGCGACTAATCTCTTGATAGATAGTTTTATCCCAGAGAAGAAGTGTAATTTTTCTATTATTTTTTATTTATTTATTTATTTTATTTTTATTAACACCAGACCTCCATGGAGTCAAAAGACGTATCACAGGAGGCAAGCACTGTAACACACAAAGCTAACTTTACTTTGAACTCATTCAATGTATCTGCATTCACAGCAATGTCAGAAAATGCATTACACTCTCCATGCAAAGAACCTGTGCTTTATGCCCTTGCTTACATCCCCCTTATACAGCTTCTAGGTGTGACCAATCTTCTACTCCCCCCTCTCCCATTCTTTGAAAAACCTCTTTCACTTCAATTCAGTAACTACTCATTACTCTGGGCAGCACTTTGAACCTTTTTTTTTTGAAAAAAAAACAACCTTTTTTGAAACTTTTGCAGTTAATTCTAAAATACGGTCTCGAGAATGCATTTCCAAATATTGTAATACTACTGCGAATTTTCCTCACAGTTACTGTAAGTGTTGCTAGTTGTGAGAGGAGTTTTTCTAAATAAAACTGATTAAGAATTACCTACATTACTATAAAATAGACTTTGCTAATGTCATCGACGATTTTGCTAACAAAAGCAAGAAAAATAACATTTTAGAATGTTGAAATTAAAGTTTTACTTCAAAAATAAACATACTGTTTTAATTTATTTCCCTATACATCATTTTGACTTTTTATAGTATTTTTTGGTGTGTATTGAGAGGGGTGGCAAAAGCTCTAGCTACACTGCATAAGCATGTATGTATAGGAAAAAACAGTGTACACCCTCTGTCCAAAAAAGAAACCGAACTTTTCAAAAATAGAAGAAACTAGTGGCGCCACCTGTTGTATCTATTTGTTGTCGAAAGTGGCAACCTTCATTAGTGTTGTGTCAACTGTTTATGACATTTGTTTCATTAGTAGCCGAGTTATAGTGCCAAGAGTGACAGTGTGTTTTGATGAATGGTTGGTCGTCACGATATTCATGCCATACATGACGAATTCTTCAAAACTTCAAGATAAAACTCACCATTGACCATTTGGCCAGGCGGAACAAATTCTTTGTGCATAATGCACGACCACTTTGAAATCGTTTAAACCACTCGTAAACTCGAGTATGGGATAAGCATTCATCACCGTATGCTTTTTGAATCATTTGATGCATTTCAGTAAAAATGCCCTTGGAATCATAGAAACAAATCAGCATTGTCTTTACTTTTGACTTCTCCAAGCAACTTTTTTTCGGTTGCCCCTCTTCTGGTGGTCTCCACTCAGCACTCTGGCGCTTTGTTTCGGGCTCATACTCAAAATACCATGTTTCATCACCAGTAACGATAGTTTCAAGGAAGTTTGAGTCCTTACGAGCAGTTTTAATGATGTCCTTGCAGTGTTCAATTCGATACTTTTTTTGGTCGTCAGTCAACTTGTGGGTAACAAATCGCGAATTCAATTTACGAAGGCCCAAACTCTGTCAAAATGTTCTGCACAGTCGATTTTGGAATCCCCAATTCATCTTCAATCAATCTCATGGACGATTTTGATCGTCCACAATTTTGAGTTTTCTTTCATGAAAAATCATGCAATTTTTGAATGCTAACTTCGCTCATTCCAGTTTTGGATGGCCCAGCTTTTCATCATCCTCAAGCGTCTCATGACCACTTTGAAATTGCTTAAACCACTCATAAACTTGAGTACAGGATAAGCATTCATCATCGTATGCTTTTTGAAGCATTTGATGCATTTCGGTAAAACTCTTACCAAGTTTAACACAAAAGTAAATCGCAGCTCTCTGTTTGGAACTCATTTTCCAACCGTTCGTCAAAACACACTGTTACTCTTGGCACTATAACTCAGCTTCTAATGAAACAAATGTCATAAACAGTTGACACAACCATAATGAAGGTTGCCGCTTTCGACAACAAAAAAATACAACAGGTGGCGCCACTAGTTTCTTCTGTTTCCGTAAAGTTTGGCTTCTTTTTGGACAGAGGTTGTATATAAGGTTTCGTGCTATCTTGGTTTCAGGTATTTGCAGTGTGTCTTGGAACATATACCCCACAGATAAAGGGGGCTACTGTATCTGTAAATAAATATGAATAATTTCTTTTTCAGATTATCTTTTCATTTTTGATGTGTAGTGTAAGTAACACATATAACATCTACAGTGTTTTGTATCATATAAGACAATATTGATGCAGGTACTGACATACATATGATACATCTTGTAAACAAATGACATAAACTTATGGTATCGATAAATATAGTACAATACTGTAAATGTATTTTCACTTCCTTTATGATTTTCTTTAATAACATTTTCTTTTCTATAGCTTACTTTATTGCAAGAATATAATATATATATATATATATAAGGGGGACTACTGTATCTGTACAAAATATGTGTTAATTGACTGTGTTATTCGTAAGGCTTCTGGTAAACAGTAGGTTATTAATAGTTAAGTTTTTGGGGAGTCAAGAGTTATATGCGGATTTTCAAACAACGCAGGGGTTCGATAGTTCTAATTCACACATTATTGGTCAACTGCATATGATAAATCATACTTGCCACTTATTTTATTCAGTAATTTCTTCAACATCGACACTCCAATATTAATCTAATTACTTTAAGCATGTGGGTAAACTTACTCCAATGTCAGCAAGTTGCAGAGGCATATTTGTTTAGAATATCTATTGTCTAGACAGTACAGTCACTTGAACTCATACAAAGGTGATGGATTTTTGTATACATGCAGTTTTTAACATGTGAATTAATTTAGTGCTTATAATTTTTTATAGGGTGTAGCTAGAAGAAAAAAGGGCAACATTAATCATGTTGGAAGCTTAGTGGATTGTATACAGCACTCAGAAAGGATTAAAACAGAATTTAATACTAATGTAACATATACACAAATACCACACAATACTAAGCCCAACCACGTGGGTGAATCTAAAGTCCTAACTAGGTTGAGCGGCCTCTAAGGGAAGTTGTAGGTGGCCTGGAATGTAAGGTGGGATCTCTGATGATAAGTGTTTCCCAAATCTTAGGAAGCTTAATGCAACTATTTATTAAAATTTGGTTGATTTCTGAGAGCTGCTGCTGATTCTAAAAATAGTCTCTTTTTTGTATTTGCTGTGGTGGAGCATGGTGGTTTTTTTCCATGAGATCATGTGGGTTGTATCCAAGACATGGTCAAAAAGGCCTGACTGACCATTATCATGGTTGCAGATGTATGACTTGTGTTCCTTCAGGTGGATGGTTGATGATCTGCCTGTCTGTCCAAAGTACGCCAGCTTACAGGAACAGGGTATACTTTATAAACTCCAGGCACTGAGAGGAGGGAGCTGATCTTTTGTAGAATGGATAAGGGTAGCAAGTTTGCAGTGGGGCTTAAATGCTGTGTGTAGGTTTTCTATATACAGTGAAGGAAAGTGTACCGTTAGGAAGGGGAATCATTCACTGTATATAGAAAACCTACACACACACAGGCAGGTGCATTCACAAACTCTCCCACCACCACCCTGCTCAACAATATGGCATTATTAAAACTCTAACCAAGAGAGCCTACAATCCTTGTTCCAGTGGAAAACTGCCCTTACAACTGAGCTTGATCACATACACAACACTTTCCTCTCCAATGGCTACAGTGATCACAGTATTAAAAAAATGATCAGTTCCTTAATTGTATTAACAGAACAAGTGAAAAACAGTAGCATGTTTGAAAAAATGCTTGTTCTGTTAATACAATTTTAAGTCTCTGTAATTTTTTATATATTTCTTTGAGTATGATACCTGATGATGTTCTTGTAATGAAACTAGTAAACTAGTAGTATCTTGTTAAATATATCTTGCCATCTTTTCTCTCGGTAATAGTCATTAAACTTATTTTATAATATTCCTACCGAGTAAAAATGAATTCTCCTAATATCTACTTTCCTGATGACGAGGAATTAAATTCACTGGTCAAAGAATATCAGAAAAATCTCAGAGCAATTGGATTGTACATCAACAGACTTGTATTTCTTAAAAGATGTAAGTGCAATTCTATTATTCCACGTTTCCTTAATTTTAAAGAATCGATAAAATCCGCTAGAGCAGAAAGAATTTATAGGAAGGCAAAACTAGATCTTTTATCGGAACGCATTTGTGATACCAAACGTTGTCTTGCTGCTTATTTTTCCAAGAAGACCTCTCACGAAACACGTTTTTCTCATTCTCTAGACAGTTCATCTTGGAACCATTTAAAAGAAATTAGCACTCTTAAGGCTTCTAAAATACAGAATTTAAACAAAATAAAACTCATTAGAAAATATGATTCTCTTAAATATAATCAAGATAACAAAACTTCTCATTTTGACTCTACCTATCTAAAAAAAGTTGTCATCAATAAGTCTTCCCATCAATTATCTTTGGCAGAAGAAAGGATACTTGCTAAAGGTCTCAACTTTGTCACTGCTCCTACATCCATCCCTAGAGAACATATCTTAACAAAGATAGAAAAGGCAGCTTCTTTATTACCAAAGAAAGACGCCAACCTCCTCCGTATGGAAGCAATTTTCTGTATTAATAAAGCTAGACCTCCACCTGACAACATTTCTTACTCTGAAAGGAAAGCTCTCAAGTCCTTAAAAGATAATAGTAACATAGTTATCATTCCCGCAGACAAAGGGAATGCAACTGTCATCTTAAACAAGTCTGATTACCATAATAAAATCTTGGAACTTTTAAATAGTGATACCTACTCAGAAATTGCTAATGACCCTACGATGGAACTACATAATAGAACTAATAATTTATTAAAAACCACCTTAGAGTTACAAAAAAACATTCGGCTTTCTCTTCGGTCGCTTCATCCCTTGATACCTCGACTGTATGGTCTCACCAAGATTCACAAAAATAACTGCCCACTCAGACCTATAGTTGAGGGCATACACTCTCCCACTTATAATCTCTCCAAATTTCTAGCGAGTTTTCTAAGAAATCTTTCTGGAATTTCTTCTTCACATATTAAAAACTCTGCAGATTTTGTTTCTAAAATCAAGGACATCAAACTTAAAAAAACAGATTTAATGGCAAGTTTTGATATTGTTTCTCTCTTTACAAATGTTCCTGCTCAAGAAGTCCTTGATCTTCTCAAGAATAAATTATCAAAAAAACTCTTTGCTCTTCTCTCCCATTGCATAAAGTCAGGATACTTCAAATATGATAACAAGATCTACTTACAAAACGCAGGTCTGGCTATGGGCAGCCCACTCTCTCCGATTCTTGCGGATATATTTCTCAACGAATTTGAAGGAAAAGCTATTAACTCCTTTCACTTTAAACCAAAAGTTTGGTACTGATATATTGATGATATTTTCCTCATCTGGGAAGACGGCGTCAATAACCTCTATTTATTTTTAGACCACCTAAACAAGTGCCACGAAAAAATCTCTTTCACCCTCGAACTGGAATCAGATGACTGTCTTCCCTTTTTAGACCTCAAACTTACCAGATATGCTGAGAACATTAAAATCTCAATTTTTAGAAAGCCTACTCATACTGACAGATACCTTCATGCTTCCTCCCATCATTATCCTCCACAAAAATGTGGTATTATTTCCACTTTAGCCCATCGAGCCAAATCATTACTTACCGAAGAAACAGAAATTATAAATGAATTCAGTTTTCTTAAAAAAACGTTTATTAACAATGGCTTCTCTCCAAAGAAGATTGACAAATTTCTTTCCCCCAGGCACTCAACTACTGCTGAAGATCCCCCTCCCCCAAGAGCCTTCATCTCCTTGCCTTACATCAGCTCTCTTTCACCAAAACTGGCAAAGATTCTCAAGAAATTTAACTTCAAAACGTGCTACACTACGCTTCCAAAACTTCGTTCATTACTTTGCAAACATAAACAGAAACATCTTCCTACTCAGTTTCCAGGAGTCTACAAGATTTTGTGTGATTGCAGAAAGCCTTATTATGGACAGACTGCCAAATCCATCCTTCTACGTTTGGATGAACACCGTAGAGATATCTCCTATAACAGGACTAGAGCTAGCGCTCTCTCTAGCCACGTTCTCTTTTCTGCTAACTCAGACGAAGGCCGCCAGCACATTGTAAACTGGACTCAAACTGCTAATATCCATGTGTGCTACGATGAACTCGAAAGAAAGATTGTTGAATCAAGAGAAATTTCTCTAGATTCCTCTCATATCAACAACAGCCTGAGTTGCAATCTCTCGGACGCACACGTTGCTTCTGTTCAGTACTGGCGCACTCGCGACAGCGCGTAGTATTCGTTTGTATGGAACTCATACTTGCATTTTTTCAAACATGCTACTGTTTTTCACTTGCTCTGTTAATACAATTTTAAGTCTCTGTAATTTTTTATATATTTCTTTGAGTATGATACCTGATGATGTTCTTGTAACGAAACTAGTAAACTAGTAGTATCTTGTTAAATATATCTTGCCATCTTTTCTCTCGGTAATAGTCATTAAACTTATTTTATAATATTCCTACCGAGTAAAAATGAATTCTCCTAATATATATATATATATATATATATATATATATATGGAGGTGACAAATATTATTATTTGTCACCTCCAGGGATTCCAAAGACTCATCGAGGGAGGGCATCCACTCTGTAACTCTTCTTCCACCACCCACAATCCACCAACTGACCACAACTACACCAACGCCATCTACTGCCGTTCACCACCACTGGTATTTCCACAGACAATCAAAAACATCCATGCACACGGCAGGATTCAAACCCGCAGCCTCTTGACTGGATAGCAGACATGCTAACCACTCAGCCAGCCAGGCTGGCCATTATGTTATGTATCACTGACATTCACCTTAATAAAGAATTGCCTTTTTAATGATTTTATAATACCATATATCATCGATTGATTATTTACAAAAATTAATGCAAAATGTCTTATGGCAAAAATGTCTTACAGCGTAAATGTTTATGACAAAAATGTCTTACAGCATAAATGTTTACGGCAAAAATGTCTACGGTGAATTTTCTGGCCATGCTGCTATATGATAAGAAGATAAGATATGATAAATGATTTCATTATGTTATGTATCACTGACATTCACCTTAATAAAGAATTGCCTTTTTAATGATTTTATAATACCATATATCATTGATTGATTATTTACAAAAATTAATGCAAAAATGTTTTACCATGAAAATGTCTTACAGCATAAATGTTTACAGCAAAAATGTCTACACCAAATTTTCCGGCCACACTGCTATATGATAAGAAGCACTCTAACATGTAGGGATAAGAAAGTAATTGTGCCACTATAGAAAGCACTGGTCAGATCACACTTGGTGCTCAAATTTGGACACTTAGTCTTCAGTGTGATGTGGAAACATTGGAGAGGGTCCAGAGATGAGTGACTAAGAAAATGCAGGACTTTGCAATGGAGAGAAGTTGAAGTGTATAGTAGGAAAACAGGTTATACAATAGAAACATTTCACTTAGTGAGAAGATGTTATCAGATTAATCCAGATGGGATTATAAAAAGAGTGGAAGGCAAGAGGGGGAAAAAACCAGACGCTTCTTCTATACATTGTTCTATATATATATGTATCATTCTATATATTACTATTTTAATTAGACAGTCGGATTCCCCTGGTCCGTGCCAGTTCTGAGTCGGCTGTTAGTTGCCAGCCAAAACGGTCGCGCCAGATGGGCCATCCGGCGCGCCGCGCAGCTGAGGCATTCCACGAGAAGGCCCCGGCGCGCCGCGCAGCTGAGGCATTCCATGAGAAGGCCCCGACTCTGGTCCGGGCTCAACCGTTCCATCACTGGACGAGCCTGTGTAGCTCAGTGGATGTGGCGTTTGCACATCACGGCGCTTGGCCGCACGAAGGAAGACTTGGTTTCGAGTCTAGTCGGCGACTAGAGGAAATTTTTCTAAGCCATTTTTCGACCGGTTCCCGAGTTAGTCGATCTCTGGCACGGGCAAGCAGGTTTTTCCTCCCGGAAACTCGGGTTTTTCGTCCCGTAAACTCAAGAAATTCGACCGTAGAACCCACATTATTTCAGACATTAAATATATTGTGTTAGGGTTAGGGACCACAAGATGGCGGCACATTTGAGCCGTCTCTCTTTACTGCGTACCGCTTAATTAGTGATAGCCTTGGGCCATCTATCTCTGATTGGTACCAGTGGAGATTGAACTGCCCACTCATTCTCCAAAAGTTAGATAGAGCTAAATGGTCTTGCCTACTCCCGTATACGGGAATAAAAAAGGCGTTAGCTGATTTTTTTTTTTTTTTTTTATATATTACTATAAAAATTATTATATATATTACTATTAAAGTTTACCTATACAAAAAAAATCAGCTAACGCCTTTTATTCCCTTATAGGGAGTAGGTGGGCCTTTATACCCTATCTAGCTTTTGGAGACTGAGTGGGCAATTCAATCTCCACCGGTAGCTAAACATTTTTGTAATAGATTTCAAGGTTTGATATGAACACAGATGATTAAGAAAATAACTATTTATTAACTTAAAAGCTAATATTTCACTGGTATTATATCCAGCATCTTCAGCGCACACAACACAAAGTTTGTTACAAATGCAAAACAACCACAATCCGGTGTAACAGTGGGGTTAGTAAAAGTAATTGCAGCATGCAACACAAGACTAAAGTCCTAATATGGCGCCATCTAGGTTTAAAAAAAAAAAAATTCAAAGTGTTGAAATAGTAGTCCAAATGATAGTCTTAGAAAGTTTGAAAAAATGAAATAAAATAAAAGTAATAAATATTAATTTGGTCTTAAGATGACTGTCTCCCAAATCTTTGGTAGATTTATACAGCCATACTTGTTAAGGTTTGGAGTATGTTTTAAGGCTTCTGTTGATTCCAGGAACAACCTCTCTGACTTGTAGAAGCTTCTGTGCATTACTTTTGTTTCTTTCCAATTGATCCTGTGTGCCGAGGTATCCAAAGCATGGTCTGCCAGACCTGACTTGCCATAGCGAAAGTGTCGGATATATATTTTTTGTGTTCACTGAGGCGGATGTCCACAGTTCTTCCTGTCTGTCCGTAGTAGGCTTGATGGCAAGAACAGGGCACTTCATAGACTCCTGGATGTGATAAAGCATTTGTCCTTAGGTGAACGGATGAGAGTTGCTAATTTTACGTAAGTTTTAAATACTGTGCGTAGTTGGTGTTTGTTAAGCGCCCTGGATATCTTTTCAGATGTGCCTTTAATGTATGGGATGGTGATAGTTTTCTTGTAGTCTTCTGTGGTAGATAGAGGGGTTTTCTGGGTAGCATTTAGTATGTTATCTATTTTATGGGGATTATAACCGTTGGTTTAGAAGGTGTGTCGTAGGTGAGAAAGTTCAGCAGTGAAAGCAATGTCATTGCTCTCACTGCTGAACTTTATATAATTAATAACTCTATGGGTTAGTGTTTTTAAGAAACCATATTGTTGAGAAGGGTGATGGTGTGATTGTTTATGTAAGTATCTCCCTGTATGTGTGGGTTTTCTATAAACCGAAAATGATAAGGAACCTTCTGGAAGACGTGTGATCAGTGTGTCCAGGAAGGTTAGGCAGTCATTGGCTTCTAATTCCATTGTAAAGTGGATTTTAGGGTGCTGGCTATTTAGATGCACTAAAAATCTATTCAATGTGTCTGGGCCATGTGGCCAAATAGCAAACACACCATCAACATTGTGTAGCCAGAGACTAGGTTTGAGAGTGGCTGTGTTGATAGCTAATTTTTCCAGATGTTCTATGTAGAAATTGGCTAAGGGGGGGGAGAATGGGGCAAACCCATAGCTGTCCCATCTAATTGTTTGTATATTTTCCCTTTCCAAGTAAAATAACCTGCCTGTACTGTGAATTTAAATAGCTGAAATATATCTGGAGGAAATTGTGAATTTAGTAACTTAAGTGTTTCAATCAGTGGTACATTAGTGAATAATGAGGTGATATCAAAACTCACCATTAGGTCTGAACTATTTAAGGTGTAGTTTTCTGAAATACTTTTTAGGTGGGTAGAATTTTTAACAAAAGAGGAAGAATTGTTTGTGTAAGTGGTTAGTAATCGGCTAAATGTTTAGCTAGTTTATATGTAGGACTGTTTATATTATCTACAATAGGACGCAAAGGTGTATCTTGTTTATGTATTTTAGGAGCACCATATATTCTGGGTGTTTTAACGTGCAAGAGTTTGAGTTTTTTGACATCTTTTGGCCAGGAAGTGACTTTGTTCAATAACTTGCACACCTTTGTGAGTTGGTGGGATCTCGATTTATGATTTGATATGTAGACCAGTCTTGGAGCAGTGTATGCCTTTGTCTGATTTTGTTATTGTAATGTGGTTATTATTGCGTAGTTCTTTTAGAGCTATTATTTCTTTATGTGGGATATTATTTTTGGGAGGCTTAGAATGGATAAGGATATTGGCCAAGTCACCTAATATTATTGGCTATAGCTGGAGGCAAGTGGTAAATCCCACGTTCAACGAATTATTTTGGTCTTAGGCACAATTTTAGGAGTAACGGCAAAATTGTGTCCAAGACTTAATGCACTCGTAGCCTCTTTGGATAAGGTTGTCGATGTTAGGTTCACAACACCGCAATCTTGATGAAATTGTGGCCGCTGTGTAGTATTGCATTGTTGGAGGATTTCAAATTTTTTCCGGTGTCAGTTTTTAACTTTAGCGAATTCTTTATTGGCTGTCGAGTCGGAGATTCTTTCCAAGATATCCCATAGCTCCGGGTTCAAAATGTCAGATAATATATCACGTAGTACACTGATGGAAGGAATTTATTTTTGAAAGTTCTCGGCGAGTAGTGTATACCTGTTCTCATAACAGTGCCAAACTCACTCTTTTATAAATACGTTGGGCTTTGGCCGAGTGAAACTTGTTCCTAATTTTCATACAATTTGGTATCAAATTGGTATCTCGACACCTTTTTAAGAAGGCTAATTTTTTTTTTTTACACCTAGATGGCGCCACATTAGGACTTTAGTCTTGTGTTGCACGCTGCAATTACTTTTACTAGCCCGACTGTTACACTGGATTGTGGTTGTTTTGCATTTGTAACAAACTTTGTGTTGTTGTGTGCTCTGAAGATGCTGGATATAATACCAGCGAAATATTAGCTTTTAAGTTAATAAATAGTTATTTTCTTAATCATCTGTATTCATATCAAACTGTGAAATCTATTACAAAAATGTCTGACGAACACATAAGCCTATCCACGGTAGCCAAACGGAGATAGCTGGCCTATGTTTGTCACTAATTATAGCAGCTGCCAATGAAGAGGCTGGCAAACAAGTGCTGCCATCTCTTGGTACCTAATCCTAACAAGATATGTCACTGTTTAAAATAATGTCGGTACTACAGTTGATTTTCTTGAGTTTCTGGGAGGAAAAACTCACTTGCCTGCGCCAGAGATCGACTAACTCAGGAACCGGTCGAAGCAAGGCTTAGAAAAAGTTCCTTCAGTTGGCGACTAGACTTGAACTTAAGTCAAACTTTGAGCGACCAAGTGTCGAGATACCAATTTGATACCAAATTGTAGCAGCTGCCAATGAAGAGGCTGGCAAACAAGTGCTGCCATCTCTTGGTACCTAATCCTAACAAGATATGTCACTGTTTAAAATAATGTCGGTACTACAGTTGATTTTCTTGAGTTTCTGGGAGGAAAAACTCACTTGCCTGCGCCAGAGATCGACTAACTCAGGAACCGGTCGAAGCAAGGCTTAGAAAAAGTTCCTTCAGTTGGCGACTAGACTTGAACTTAAGTCAAACTTTGAGCGACCAAGTGCAGAGGACGCAAGTGCCACTTCCACTGAGCTACGCAGGCCTTTAAAATTTACCTATATAGGTAAAATTTATAAGTTCTGCATTACTTCAACCTTGGCATCTTAGGATCTGGCTCCCACTGACGAGACCTCAATAAAGGTCGTAACCAGTCTGGGTAGTGGCCCTTCCCTTAATGCATAGCATCATACATGTCCGCAAGGAGATGTGCTTTTCATTATGGGAGATACTAAGGAAAGTGATCAGAGCTTACCCCACGTTTACCACGAGTTGCCTCATACCTGAAAATACTTCAGGCACAAACTTGACTTACCTGCTTGTTTGCTTACTTGGGCTTATATCAGCTTATTTTCCAGATGATGCAAAATTGGGGAGAACAGTGCAGAATCAAGCGGATATTATAGCCTTACAAAAGGACTTGAATAGAATGCTTGAATGGAGGTAAGTGGAATTGTTAGTTCAGTGTTGCAAAATGTAATGTTTTAAGATTTGGTAAGCAATGATGGGATGAAAAGTATACGCTTGATTGGGAAACTTTAAAGCAAGTAGAGGAGATGCGAAATCTAGGAGTGATGATGGACAAGGACTTGAAATTCAGGAACCACATTACACAATTTGTAAAGATGTTACATCGCATAATGGCAATGATGAGGAGGACCCTGCCATGCAGAAATAGAGAGGATATGATGCCATTGTATAAAGCCTTAATGAGCCTTAATAAAGCCTGATTTGGATTATTGTGCACAGATTTGGTCGCTGGGTTTTCATGGTGATGAGGATATGTTGGAAAGGGTCCAGAAAACACAGCAGCATTGATTTCATGTGTGCATATAGTTATTTCACGTCGTCTCACTCTGTTCCTTAAACACAGGCCATATGTAGTCAACGTAGCTCTAGCCAGTGAGCTTCAGCCAGCCTTTACCAGTATGTGTGTTGCTTGGAAAAATTAAGTTACAACCAACTTTTTATGACAGTGTTATTGACCAGTTCATAAAAAAGAACCGTAGTTGATAACTTGAATGATAACATGCGCAAGCATGAATTTTAAGACTGGCATTCGCCCTTGCTCTGGCAGCTTATTCCACTCATTCACCACTCTTCAAGTAAAAAACCTAGTTCTAACACCCTTGCTAACCACACTCTTGCCCAGTTTCCATTGATGGCCTCTAGCCCTCTCACCACCAGTCCTGTTCTGAAAAATATCCTCTGAATTTATCTTATAGAAACTCTTCAGTAATTTGAATGTCTCAATCATATCACCCCTTTACTGCCTATCAACCAATTTCTGCCACCCACAAATCTTCAACCTGTTCTCATAAGGTTCATTCCATAAACCTGCTATCATCTTGGTCACTCACCTCTGAATCCTCGCCACCTCTTCCCCATCAAGAAGAAACCCTGGCGCCCTGATCTGGGCACAGTAGTCAAGATGGGGTTTTATCAAGGCTTGATACAGAGGAACAATAACTTGCTTGTCTTACTCATCAAAGTATTCTTCAGTAACCAAGTAATTTGATGAGCTGATTTAGCCATTTTTGCAATGTGCCCCCTAAACTTCAACTCTCTATCCACCAATGCTCCCAAATCCCTGGCCTCGTCAATCTTCTGGAGTACAGTTCCACCAATATGGTTTACTGCTGCTAATCTTTTCACCCCAAAATGCATAACCTTACACTTTGCCACAATAAATTGACATCCATTCTCCTTAGACCAGTCCTCCAGTGTATCCAAATCATCCTGCAAAATTTTGACATCATATGCATTTACTATTGTTCTACCCAACTTTGCATCATTAGCAAACAAATGAACAGTTCCTCTCAGATTCTTTCCTATATCATTAATGAACAAATTAAAGAATAGTGGTCTAAGAACAGAACCCTACGGTACACCACTAGTCACAGACCGTCTTTTGAACTCTACTCCTGAATAAACTACTCTCTGATATCTCTCCATCAACCACCCTCCTATCCATCTCACCAACCCTATATCCATCCCCATATGCTGCGGTTTACTGATTAGGATTCCATCTGTTATCTTATCAAAAGCCTTAGCAAGGACCAGTAGTATCACTATAAACCCATTACCCTTATCCAGTTCAGCCGTCACTGTGTTATAAAACGTGAGCAAGTTACTGAGGCATGTTCTACCCTTCACAAAACCATGCTGTCCCCCATACAGAATCCCATTTTCTTCTATCCATTCCTGTATTTTTCTCTTGACTACTTTCTCCAAAACTTTGACAACGACTCCTGATAAGCTGATCGTTCGGTAATTTGCAACAGCAGTTTTGGAACCTCCTTTATGCAGTGGAACTATTTTCCCCTCTTTCCACCCCCTCAGGACTAACGCAGATCCGAGACTCAAATTAAACAAAATGGTCATGAGCAATCACAATTCTTTAGCCACTTCACGTAAGACCTGAGCTGGTATACATCCAATCCCAAAGATGTATTCACATTAAGGTTTTGTAATATACTATTCACCTCCATTTCATTCATCTCAATTCCCGTATTGGTTCCTTCATTCCTGCAATATCACCACCTGGATGATATACTCTTGCAAAGTGCTCGCTCAGTAATTCCACTATATCAGTAGGGAGGATGGTAGAGAGGTAACTGATTCAGTTACCTCCCTACCATCATCATTCCTTAAAATCATTCTGCCGTATACATTTTTTCTTTTACTTGCAGCATATCGAAAAAACTGTTTGGGATTCTCTTTAGCTTGCATGGCTAATTTCCTTTCATAATCTGCTTTTGCTTTTCTTACCACACTTGTTACCCTTCTGGCCTGTGCTTTATACTCTTCATGTGCCTGCAGGTCACCTTTCTCCTTAAATTCCCTCCAGAGTTATTTATTTTTTTGCAGCTTAAGCTTAATGGTGTTATTCATCCATTTAACCCCTACTTGATTTACTATCTGGACTCTAGGTATACAGTCAGCTATTACCTCCTTCAAACTCTCCTTTACTGCTTCCCATGCACTATCAACCTCTAGCCCTTGCAGTTTTACATGCCATGGCACTGAACCAAGCAACTTCCTAAGCTTGTCATACTTACCAGCTCAGTAATTCCCCATGTACCCTGTCTTAATTGAAAATTCCACGCATTTAGCCACCTCCCAGGTGGCTAAATGCGAACCTTATGATCACTCTCACCAATTAGTGGCAACATGGTCATATTCAATACAATCAAATTTTCAGATGCAGTTACTAGGTCAAGCACTGTCGAATCCCTAGTATATTCCATTACATGCTGACTCAGGTAGTTATCCCTTAATAACCGCATAAAATCCAATTTTTTCCACCCATGTGTCCTCTCCTCCTTCCAATCAATGTTACCATAGTTGAAATACCCCATAATAATTATCCTCCTTCCACTCATTTCATCAATTTGCCTATGCATGCTATTTCCACCATCTGGTCTATAGCAGCACCCAACTGTACATTTTGTTCCATTAGTCTCAATCTCACACCAAATAGCCTCAAATGTGCTCTTTTCACTATCCTGCAGTTCAACTTCTATTCTCCTTGGCTGCAGTTCATCAGTTATCATCAATAACACCCCTCCATCCATTTTTTCTCTCTGTCCCTCCTGAACACACTATACCCTTCACATTCTATCTCACTAGCTATATCATTTTCTGTCAGCCATGTCTCACTAATGCCAATAACCTGTGAACAGGAAGAGCCAACCAAGGCCAAAAATTCTTCCTTCGTGTTCCTAATACTCCTGGCATTAGTATACATGAAGTGCAGAAGCTCATTAATCCCACCCCTATCTTGATGCCTTATACTAACTATCCCATTCTGATTTGTTGTCCTTCGTACTAGCTCGGGCATGTTATACACATTCTTACACTCAACTGCCTCACTGATGCCTATATATATGTACTCCCCCCCCCCCAATAGCTCTAGTTTCCCTGATTTTGCACATCCACTTTCACTTCATTCAGCAACACTTTTTCCAGTCTCTGCACACCAAATCTGTTCAAATGCAAACCATCCATCTTGTATAAGTCCTTTCGCCCATCAAACTCACTCAACATGTCCACAAACTCCACACCACTCCTCCTGCATAACCTGCACATAGAGTCATTTGCAATTATGGCCCTCCTTCTCAACTCTTCTCTGTCATACCGCAGCAACAAACTCACTATCTGAACTCTCTCACTCTTTTCTTTTGCTACCTCTAGTAATTCCTTCAAGTCCTCTCTCATAGCAAAGTTTTCACATGATTGAGTCATATAAACTAGTCAGGGGTTGTTGTCAGGTTTACATGGAAGAGATTTTTTATAGAAAGGGAAAGGGAAATAGAAAAAGAGGCCATTGCTTGAAACTGTATAAGGAGGGCATGAGCAGAGGAGTGAGGAGATGATTCTTTGCATGAAGAGTGAATGGAATGGATTGCCTGAGTGTGTTGTGAATGTAGACACATTGAATCAGTTTAAAGCACGGTTGGATGAGCATTGTATGTAATAGTGTGTACCTCCTACAATGAGCCTCTGACTCCATGGAGGTCAGAATTCTCTCCCATTTAGAATGATAAAATTATCTTTTAAAGATAACTATAATTCAGATGTAATAAGAAAACACATAAGAATCAGTAAAGGCTATTTAATTGTTAATCGATTTAGTTAAACTTTAGACCAGTTATTTCAGAAATAACTCAATCCATCCTCAGTGATCCACATGTTACTTGCTAGTTTGAAATATGGTAAGAACATAAAACAATTGGGTAACTGTTCAAAGCAAGTTCATCATTCCAGATGATATGCTGAACTGGTTGAAATTCTTTCAAATCGCATAACTTAGTGATTATGCTTAAAACACTGACACTGATATTAAAAAATAATAATAATAATCACGGTGAACGAGTTCGAAGTTACCTCTCCAATCACATATACAGGCCTGGCTGGATCTTACCTTCACTCAGTGGGTACAAGGTCATAGATCTGACTATACTAAGAGTTGGAAGAAAAATGCCAAAGCAGTGATGAAGTATGTAACATTGTATTTTCTTTTGCCTGTAAAAGAAAATACTAGTCTACAAATCATGCACTAATAACCCATCATAAAAACCAGAATACTGTGTAGGGAACATGTGTGACCCATACAGTTAATAGGAGACCTCACAGAACTTCCACACACACACACATACACACACATGCACACGCACCCCCCCCCACACACACACACACAGTCTCGATTCAGCAAAACCTCATCTACTTTTCCAGATAGAAATTCAGATTTCACCCTCCTCAAGCATTACTCATCTCACCTTTCCCAGTTGCTCTTTGACTCCTTTTTACACATGCAAAAAGCCATCCAAAAAGGATGGCTTTTTGCATGTGTTCACTTTGATTTACCAAGCTAGAGAGTATTGGACTTACAATCTACTGATTTTGACCTTTTTTTTGGCTGAAAATCTCTCTGTGAAATTCATTAGCTGTCTCTGTGATACTTGTAATGACATCATCCATTCTGAACTGTTTAGCTTCCTTTCCTTAAATGTTGATTTTATTCAGTATCCAAATTTTCTAACAGTTAAGTCATCTTCCTCAGATATTTTAATGTTCACTGCACCAGCTGGTTTCCCTCCTCCAACTACACAGATCAAACAGAGATACTAAGCATTTGCTGTCACCAGTGATATTACATAAATTGTTTGTATGTTTGCCAGATAACCTTGGCCACTCTCTGAACATCCTAGATATCTTTCTTAATAGTGACCCTTCCAAATATACTGTGAATTCTATGCTTACCATGTAATATCATACCACAGTCTAGTTCTGATCTCATCCACAAGTTGTCTGTTACTATAAAAATGACAAGTGGAATGACCTTTATGACTTCTTTGCCACATTCCCTTGGCTGGATTATTGTTTTTGGCCTTCAAATACATGCACATAATGCTGAAGTAATTCTTGATGGTATGAAAGCATTTATTCCCCATTCCACTCTAAATGCCTCTTCCTTATCTGTGCTTTGGTTCTCCATAGTGGTAAGCTGTACAAGAGAAGAACTGGGCATACTGTAACTGGCTTTCATTCCAAACTCCATCTTCCTTTATTACTTACACCTATGCTAAAAATAGCTTCAAGAAAACTGTCAACACATCCAAAACTTATTCCAAAGCTAAATGCAGGAAACTTGCATGATCTCTAAATGGCAATCACTGTTCTCTTCCCATAGCAGTTAGCTGTAACTTTTGTTCAATACTGCTCCTGCTCTATCCAGATGGTTTTGTTCCACCATCACCCACTGAAATTCCTGATCTATTAGCTTCATACTATTCCTCAAATATGTACATAGTTGATTTATATAAATGTCCCACAATCATCCCATATACCCAATTTGACCTGCCACCAGAAAGACATCATAAAAATCTCTACCAAATTAGATACCAAAAAAAAAGTCTCTAGGTCCTGATGACATTTCTCTAATTATTCATTCTGAAGATTTGCACACTAAAACTAACTCCTGTTCTATGTCTCCTTTTTATGCTTTTTTATTCCACTGGTATCTTATCCCATAGCCTTTAAATTAGATTATGTACAACCCGTTCTCAAGAAAAGTGATAGAAACATTAAACAATTGTTCCATGTCTCTCACCACAGTAATGGAGGAGAGAGAGAGAGAGAGAGAGAGAGAGCGCCACTAAAGCTCAACTCTGACACTACCTTGAAGGCTGCCAGCTAATAAACAATCACCCATACGGATTCTTCCATTGTCAATCAACAGGGGATGATTACCTGTGCCACCCGTCTTTGAACATGTGCTATGGAAAAGTTTGGCAAATATCACAAGCGATATTATTATATTATTACGTGACAACACCTCATAGGCATCCATGGACTTATCGAGGAAGTACTCTTGAGAACTCTCCTTCTCCACTGCTCATTCCACCAACTACCCAGAACTCTACTACCATCATCATCTACACACAATGCCATCTACCCCCTCTGTAATATCTTCAAGAATTTTGACTGGATGTCTGGCACAGGATCTGTTAACTTTCCATCATTCGACCTGCCCCCCTGACTTCTATAACTGCTTTGCTGTCCTCTTGACTGAGCACTCAGTACATGTGATGGCAGATGTTCAGCATCTTCTAACTTTGGAACCAATGCTGGGGTCCTAAAAGGCTCTGTTCTCTCACCCACTATCTTCTATAAATCAGCAACCCACTCCAGTTGATGACAGCCAATCCCACAGATTTACTCATGTCAGCACATTGTGTTCATCCTTCTCATCTCTCAAACCTTCAGAAGGAGGAACACAGCGTGCTGATATGAGTAAATCTGTGGGATTGTCTTCATTTTGCTCCATAAGTGATTTGATAGTAATGAGCTCCTCTTGCAAAGCTACAGTTGTGAAACAAATAGTATGACTTCTGCATAATAGTGCTTTTATGATGCTATATTTCTTCAAAGGATAATGGGCTAAATTTTTCAATATGCATCTGCTACTAAGGGGAGGTTTGTGGTAGACAGGTTTATGCCTGCAGATATATAGTTAAATAGGATGACTAGAAAAGGTAATCTTTTGTAGTTAATTGATGAACCCGGATTGTCATCGACGACAAATGGGGAAAAAAAAACATGATTTATATAGTGAACTCCAAGCAATGGCATAAAAATGTGTTGTTGTTGTCCTAAATAGTTCTAAACAGTAGAGCAGATGTTTTAAATAATCTTGGGAAAAGATATGTATAAAGTATCTACCAAACAGGATGCTGGTGAATATCAAAGCTGACCATACCATCAAATCTGTTGGTTGCAAGAATAATGTCCTTAAGTTTGATGAGGAAATGTGCAGAATTTCTAATGAAGAAATTAGATTGATTTATATGCACACTACACACTAGTCGTGCATGTAGATGTTCAAGAGTAAAGGGGATAATACAGAGCCCTGTGGAAGACTGCTGTGAAGGAATCTCCTGCTTTTTTTTCCGCCAGTATGGACCTGGATCTTTCTGTTGGAGAGAATTGATTCAAAAAGCTGGAAATTTTTTTGCACCTTATAATATTTCCTAGCTTTAGGAGGAGGCCCCTGATCCAGACTGTCGCATAAGCTGATGTTAGGTCAATGAAAGTGACTCCAGATTTAAGTTTCTTCTGGAAGCCTGCTTCAATCTGTGTTGTCAGGACCTGGTCACAGCAACTTCTTCCTGGCCTGAAGCCTGCTTGTTCAATCAGGAGTGCTCTTTCAATGAGTGGTGAAGCAAAGGTATTCTTTAAAGAAACCTTCAACAGTAGTCTGCTTCTCACAATGTTGTTATTATTATCAAGCCTTATATAATCAAATGACCATTTGAGACATTCAACAAGAATGTTGTGAGGTTACTTCACGTGCAAACGTTTTTTATACTAGAACTGGTAAGCCTGAGCATGTTAAAATTCTAGGCTTTCATTTCTTCATCACTTCCTAGTAAACATGCTTAACTAGGAAGTCATGACTTTACATTACTTTAGTGCTTAGAGAAGCATTTGTTGGCATTAGCTGTTGTCAGTGCACTTCATGTGCTATCAATGCACTTCAGCACTGAAGTTCACATGCACAGGAAATGCATATATCATTGTTCCCTGTGAATATCACTGCTCTTATTTTTTGATTAAACTGACTACACTCCACTGTGAAGAGACTTAGATAATATCTAAACTTCATCAATCAGGAGAATTAGTTATGTCTTGACTGGATCATCAACTGAATACAGGATCCTTTGGAAAAACACTTAGCTCATGGACAGAAGCTATTTAGGCACGAAAGAAAGAAGTGTTTCGAATTTCTTTTAGATTACCTACTAACAGAATTAGAATCATGCCAAAACTGTGTGAAATTCGAATCCTAAGTTTCTGTAATAAGTCAAAAATATTATTACTATAATTATAAGTAAAATATAAATTACTCTTATTATTATTGTGTGGATAGTGCTCTCCTGCGAAGAGTCGTTGGACTCCACCACAAAGTCTAAAGACTCATCACAGGAGAGCACTCCACACAACCCACCATATGCTTATATCTACTCTATAATATAAAATGATAAGCCTTTTTATGAAACGTTTTTGTGTCACATTTTTTGTTAAGTTATTTGAAATGTTTTGAAACTCAGGGGCTACCCTGAGTGTCGAGTCTTCAAAATTTGAGTCATCAGAATTCAAGGACAAAACCGGCCTACCAGTCCAGAACTCAGGGGGGTTGGGTGCCAGGGGGAAGGAACCCCCTTTCGAGTTTTCGAAATTCGAGTCATCAGAATTCAAGGAGAACCGGCCAATCAGTCCGGAACTCGGGGGGGTTGGGCACCGTGGGGGAAGAACCCCCTTTCGAGTCTTCAAAATTCGAGTCATCAGAATTTAAGGAGAACTGGCCTACCAGTCCGGAACTTGGGGTGTTGGGTGGCACAGGCGCCGGGGAGACGGAACCCCCTTTAGAGTCATCAGAATTCAAGGAGAACCGGCCTACCATTCCAGAACTCAGGGGGGGCGCCATAGGCAATGGGGGGATCCCCTTTTGAAGATTCGACACTCAGGGGCTACCCTGAGTGTCGAGTCATCAGAACTCGAGGAGAACTGGCCTACCAGTCCTGAACACAGGGGGGTTTTGTGGCATAGGCTCCAAGGGGTGGATCCCCCTAGTATATATATATATATATATATATATATATATATATATATATATATCATCAGTTTCCTGATATGTATCCTCAAGGGGTGTTCAGTCTACTATTACAGCACTGCATGATTAAGTTTACAGTAAATGTTAATATAATTTACATTTATATTAAGTTTATATTATTAATCTCATAACAACAAATTTCCTCCAGATTAGTCTGTTACTTGTCAGCACTCCAATATTGTCGTATCTCATATTCCATTCTTCTAAGGCTCTTCTGACTGAATCAATCCAGCTAGACCAATGGTCTTCTTCTAGGTCTCTTTCCCTATCATCTTGGCATCAAACACCCTCTTTTTCTAACCTTTCCTCTCCCATTCTGTTTAAGTGGTCATACCATTTCAATTAGCTCTACTCACACATTCTTGAATGCTAACCATCAAGTCCTTTCTAATATCTTCATTTTTAATATGATTATGCCATTGATGCCATCTGTTCACTAATTTTTCTCAAAACCCAAATTTCTATGGTCTCTATTCTTTGATCAAGTGCTTTATTTTTAACACATCACTTAGATCCAAAACTTAAAACTGGTTGAGCACTAGCTTGTATACTGGCTCCTTCCCCCATACCAGTTTTGCTTATTCTGTTATTTATTTCCAGATTTAATTTGTCATCATCACTAAAAACTGAGCCTAAATAGCAGAAATATTTTACTTATTCTATAGGTTCTCCATCAAGAATGGAGCTGAAGTTTCTATGTTCTGCCTATTTTCATAGTCCTGGTCTTTTTATTTCTTATTTATATGCCAAATATTTTTTCAGATGTTATGCAATTTAGTTACATAACCCCAGAGACTTGCACTGGATTTGTTTAGGATGATAATGTGATCTGCATAAAGCAAAGAACTAAGTTTGATGTCTGTGATTCTATTATCAAGTTTAATACCACTCTTTTTCATAATGTGATCCATATGAATCATGAATAAGAGAGGAGATAATGTACACCCTGTCTTACCCCTGATTTTACATCGTATCTTCTTGTATTTCCTTCAATTCTAGCTGCAGACTTACAACTTAAATATAGATTATGTAGACTATGTATCACCTTGTATACATATTATATACTGTTCCATTTAGCCATTATAATGTTAGTGTTTTGAAAAGGTTTTCAATAAGCAGCATGTCATATGCCTTTTCCAGATCGATGAAACTTAAGTATACATTCTTGTCATATCAACTATTTGTCATAAAGTGAAAATCTGATCTTGACAACCTCTGTTTGGCCTGAGCCCAAGTAAGATTTATGCAGGAATTCTTACATAGCATACTTTGTAATTTTCACATTCAGCTTTATTCCTTTTTTTATAGAGGCACTCTATTAGAGTTCTATTTTAATCATCCAGAATTTGATCAGAACTTCTGAATTATTCAGTGTAACCATTGCAAAACTTTCATATCTTTCTGTTTAACAGAGTCTTGCAATGGGGCAAGTTGCAAAGGAGTGGATAGTGGGAAAAATTATTCTACTTCACAAAGGGGATGGGATAAGACTGAGACTGCAAATGAAGGTATTAAAGGTATTAGAGAAGTTTGTGAGGACTAGGATTCAGAAATGGATTGATCATAGCAGCTTTTTTTATGACGGTCAGCATGGGTTGGTCGTGTTTTAGCAATCTGCTTACGTATTACAAAAAAAGTTACAAATTCACTTGATAAAGGAGTTGCATATATAGTGATGCACTTGGATTTTTCAAAGGTCTTTAATAAACTGCTATCTGACAAGCTAATAGCTAAATTAAAAGAGATGGGATTATATAACATACTAATGTGTTTGATAGCTGATTGGTAAGATAGGTAACAACAGGTTATGGAAGAATGGTTTCTCAAAAGAGGAAGGTTATTAGTTAAGTGCCACAGGGATCTGTTTTGGGACCATTATTGTTTAACTTGTACATTAATTGCATTGGGACTGGCTTATTTGGAAATGTGCAGCTGTTTGCTGATGATGCAAAGTTAGAACTATAAGAAGTACAGCAGATGTTGTGACCTTGCAGGAGGATCTTAGTAGATTATGTGAGTGGGAAAATGACATTGGGTCTGACTTATTTGGAGATGTACAACTGTTTGTTGATGCAAAGTTGGGAAGAGCTATGAGGAGCACAGCAGATGTTGTGGCCTTGCAGGAGGATCTTAAGAGATCAGTCTATTAATAGAGGATCTTAATTAATTCTTCTTAAAGGAGTTAAAGAATAAATGCAGAATTAATTTGTCAGTATATGATAGAATGGTGAAAGAAGAATGTGATGCCCCTTAAATAACAGTATGATTAGCAAAAATGTAAGGACTAGAATTTTTTACCTGGAGAGTGATGAGCATATGGAATAGGTTATTAGACTTATTTGTTAATGCATTTTCATTGAATAAATTTAAAGATATGATGGGCATCACGTGAGTAATGGTTAGTGTTCATCTCCCAAGTGAGTCTTCAAACTTTTTGGATATGCTGAGGTAATATTTTCCCTCTGGGTCTCTTAGGTTTAGTTTCTGCTTTCAGACTCCTTCACTTTTTCTTCAGTAATAGTTAGAAGGATCATGGAATGCATTGTGTGAGAGGGTCAAAGTTAAAATGGTGAATAAGTTTAAAGAGTGGTATGATAGACTATGTATTGACTAGTGTTGACCTCCCATGATGAGTCTTGTGTCTCCATGGAGATCAAGAAGGAAATGATAATAATTTGAGTCTAAAATTCTTCTCTGAAAGCTGTTTTGTTCACAATTTTTTAAAAAATATATTTATACATATTAGAATTATAAACAGGAGCCAGTACCACTAGAGAGTGAAGTGAGGTGGGCACTGCAACAGATATCCAGTAAGAAAGCACCAGGAGGGGATGGAATACCTTTTGAGCTGCCCAAAGCCCTGGGAGAAGAGGCAGTTAAATTTTTAACAGTGCTATGTCAGAAAATTTGGATCACAACTACTTGGCTTAGGCAATGGAAAAAATTAGTTTATATACCTTTATTGAAGAAAGGTGATGCAAGAGAGTACGAAAATTACAGAACTATAGCACTGATTTCTCATGCAAGTAAAATCTTACTTAAGATCATTCAGAAAAGACTGGAACCATTCATGAAGAGAGAAATGCCAGATGAACAGGCAGGATTTCGAAAAGGCAGAGGAACAAGAGATCAGATCGCCAATGTGAGATAGATAAAAGAAAGTGCACTGGAATATCAAAAGAATGTCTACCTTTGTTTCCTTGACAATAGTAAGGCTTTTGACTCTGTAGATCATGTGAAACTGTGGAATGTGTTAAGAACAATGGGAGTACCAGAGCATTTCATTATCCTTCTGAGGAATCTTTATTATGAACAAGAAGCTACTACTTGAAGAAACCAAGTATTTCACAATAGGTAAAGGGGTGTGACAAGGATGTATTTTATCTCCATACCTGTTTAAACTTGTACAGTGAATACGTTTTAAGAATGGAAAGGCTGGAGGAGTCTTCAGTCGGAATTAAAATTGGCAGAAGAAATATTAATAATTTGAGATATGCAGATAATACCACCTTGCTAGCGGAATGCAAAGAAGATTTGGAGGAACTTATTATGAAAGTTAAAGAAGAAAGTGCTAAATATGGCCTTAAACTTACCTCAAAAAGAAAAATGGCAATATGTGAACTTAATGATTTTGAAGTAGATGGGGAGAAAATGGAAGTAGTTAAAAATTTTGTGCTCCTAGGTTCCCGAATTGATAAAGATGGGTATTGTACTGAAGAAGTTAGAAGAGGATTATTACTCGGAAAGAAAGCAGTGACAAATTTAAGTAAGATCTTTAAAGATAAAGATATTAGCCTCGCAACAAAAATCAGAATCGTGAAAGCAATGATATCCCTGTGATACTGTGTGGATGTGAAAGTTGAACACTGAGAAAGAGTGAAAGAAGATAGATGCATTTGAATTATGGGTTTGGAGATGCTTACCATGGACTGCAAAGCAAACCAATAATCACTGACAGACAGAATAAAGCCAGATTGCTCCCTCGAAGCTATGATCATCAAGCAAAAATTGTCATACTTCAGACATATTATGTGAGCAAACAAGTCTGTAGAAAATGATGATGCTTGCTAAAGTTGATGGAAGCAGGAGAAGAGGAAGACCAAGAATTAGATGAGTGGATGGAGTTAAAGAAGCAATTGGAATGTGCCTTGAAATTCTGAAAGATATGGCTAGGAACAGATTCGAATGGAGAGCGTATGTTCATAAAATCACCAGGAGTTGAAAACAACTCGATGGAGCATAACAGCAATGTTGCAGAGCTTTGTGAATAGGAGAAAGAAGGGGAGAGGGATATGATTGAGACATTAAGCTAGTCAGGGGTTGTTATTGGGTCGACATGGAAGAGATTTTTCATAGAATGGAAGAGGGGGAATAGAACAAGAGGGCATTGCTGGAAACTGTATATGGAGGTGTGAACAGAGGAGTGAGGAGAAAGTTCCTTGCATGGAGAGTGGTTAGTGAGTGGATTGCGTTGTCTGAGTGTGTTGTGGGTGTACACACATTGAATCAGTTTAAAGCACGGTTGGATGAGCATTATGTGCAATAATGAGTACCTCCCACAATGAATCTCTGACTCCATGGAGGTCAGCTGTTAATAATAATAATAATAATAATATAGAGTGAAGATGATACCGAGAATGTGTAGGAGGAGCAGTCTAGAACATATGGTTGCATGGAGTATATTTGAAGATAGATGAGCGCTGTATGCAAGAAATGGATTACATTTGAATGCAGAAGGAAACAGGTATTTGGAGAGACTGTTGTTTTCTGGGCAAGTGAGTATGTTGGGGCAAGGACACTAGAATTGCAGTTGTGGGACATAGCATAGATGGCCTAATGTGGGGATAGTGGCATCAGAAATGAGAGGGTGTATACTGTATTGCAGAGCTAGGTAGGGTATGAGAAGAGCAATAATGGCTATAAGAATACTGACATTCACTGGTTTTTCTATTTGCAAATGCTAGGAGCATTAGGAATAAAGGTAATGAATTTGTGGCATTAATTAACTTAGTCTGTCAAAAGATTGTTGATATTAGTGAAACTTGGTTGACTCCTCAGTCAACCAAGGATGTTCTAATAGGTATAGAAATTGAAGGATGTAGCATATTTTGGCATGAAGAGTCAGGTAAATTTGGGGATGGAATGTTACTTACGATAAGATATGAATTGTGCTCGCTCAGGATGGAGAATGACAGTGGAAATAACATTAATGGTTTTGAGAGTATATGATGTGAGATAGTTGTTTATAAGACAAAATGTTTAGTGTGATAGACAAGGAAATACAGATGGTATTGAGCAGGAAATGTTTAGGCAAATTAGTTAGCAAGTGATCATTACAGGGAACTTTGACTATAGCAATATAAACTGGGTAGAACTAAAGTACTAGGTTCCCTTGGATTTCTTGATTGTCTTAGGCAGCATGCTGCCTAAGACACTTTCCCTAAAAAAAAAAAAAAAAATTCAGTTCCCTTAGGCAGCATGCTGCCTAAGACAATCAAGAAATCCAGCATGTGGTTCATGGAATACGAGGATTAAGAGTTTTGAATTTGGTCATAGCATCAGAGGATCTGAATTGTATGTGAAATGTCATATATTCCTCCATTTAGTGAGAGTGGCCATGTAGTCCTGACTTGAGAATGGATGAATAAGCTTGTAAGTATCAAGGCAGAAGGAATTTATGTGGAATTATAAGGCAGACAACTATCATAGACTTCAGAAATGGCTTGCAGAAGTTCATGAAAAAATCTGAAGTAAGAGAGGTCAGTAGTGCATAAAAGATAAGAAAAAGATGCTGACAGTAATAGCAGATTGTGTACCTCAAGTGAAGAAGATAAACTGATTTGGAGTTAAATGGATGATAAGAGAAATTAAAGAGGAATTGCATATGAATAAAGATATTTATGAAACATAAAGGCGGAGAACAGTTGCATGAAGAAGATAAGGCTCATGCTATGAAACTGATTAGTATTGTAAGGAAAGAAAAATTATAATACAAGATAACACTAGTGATTCAATTCAAGAAGATTTCCAAGGAGTTTTTTTCACTATGTGGCCAGTAGGAAGAAAAATTATTGTGGATTGAGAAGGGACTCAAGTGACTAATACACATGACATAGTTGAGCTATTTAATGATCACTTTATTAGAGTGTTCCATCCTGGTACAGTAGGCTTTATTCCTGAAGGGATAAGGAGTAGTGAAGTGTTAGAAGTGAATGAACAGGGTGTATTTTGAATACTGATTATGCAAAATGTCAGTAAGGAAGGGACTGGATAGAATTTTTCCATGTTTTAGAGGAATGTGCTGTGGAACTTGCCATTAACTTGGCTGTTTAATGAAAGTCGTGCAACAGGACAAGTTCCTGGGGAGTGAAAGGAAGGCAATTTTGTGTGCCATTGCATAAAGGTGGTGGTAGATTGATGTATCAAACTATAGACCCCTGTTTGTATTTCTTCTGTAGTTGTTAAGGCTTTGGAGAAATTAGTAATAATCCAGGAAATTGATGAGGCACGAGATTTAGGAGTGTTGGTGGATAAGGAATTGAAATTTAGGGGACACATTGCAAAAGTGGCCAAATCAGCTCATCAATTCACTTGGTTGCTGAAGAATACATTGACAAGCAGAGACAAGCAGGTTATTGTTCCTCTGTATCGAGCCTTGATAAGACCCCATCTCGACTACTGCGCTCAGATTTGGTCACCTAGGTTTCTTCTTGATGGGGAGGAGGTGGAGAGGATCCAGAGGCAAGTGACCAAGATGATAGCAGGTCTGTGGAATGAACCTTATGAGAACAGGTTGAGGATTTGTGGGTTGCAAAAATTGGTTGATAGGCAGAGGAGGGGAGATATGATTGAGACATTCAAATTACTGAAGGGTTTCTATAAAATTAATTCAGAAGATATTTTTGAGAACAGGGCTGGTTGTGGGAGGACTAGGGGACATCCATGGAAACTGGGCAAAAGTGTGGTTAGTAAAGGTGTTAGAGCTGGGTTCTTTACTTTTAGAGTAGTGAATGAGTGGAATGTGCTCCCTGAGTCTGTGGTGGATGCTGTGACAGTGAATGAGTTTAAGGCGAGGTATGATAGATACTGTATGAATGTCGAATAGTTGTGATGAATATGATTTGGGGCCTCCCTCGATGAGTCTAATGACTCCCTGGAGTTGCCCGTAATAATAGTAATAGTAATAATAATAATAACTCCTATCCAGAATTGGGCAGGTGAAGGCAATATTATTTATGCAGACCAGCATAGATTTGTTAAAGGGTGCACTTGTTTTAAGTAACCATGTTTTACGATAGAGTAACAAGAGCACTGGATGAGAGTAAGGCATACTCTCATCCAGTGGATGAGAGTATGCCGTAAAATCCAAAAAAAAAATTGCCATTTTT
The DNA here is from genome assembly GCF_054136105.1 of Typopeltis vanoorti. NCBI lineage: Eukaryota > Metazoa > Arthropoda > Arachnida > Uropygi > Thelyphonidae > Typopeltis > Typopeltis vanoorti. Next base: position 68,579,707 of record NC_143573.1, on the reverse strand, counting down.
TCTTTGTAAAATCCAAAAAAAAAAAAATTGCCTTTTTTTTTTTTTGGATTTTACAAAGGCATTTAATGTGGTGCCACATGACAGGTTGGTTTTGAAGTTGCAGCATATGGGTTTAGATGTTAGTGAATTGGATTGATAACTGGCTTTCTGATAGATATCAGAAAGTTATACAAGGGAGAGCAGTATCAGGAAGTATCATTGTTACTAGTGGAGTTTCACAGGACTCAGAACTGGAACCATTACTCTTCAGTCTTTAGGTCAATGATATTGTCACAGGACTGTAGGTTGATATTCAGTTGTTTTCAGACAGTGTGTAGCTTGGGAAGGTTATTTGCAATAGTGCTGATGTTTTGGCTCCTCAAAGAGGATTTGAGTAAGCTGGAAAGGTAGGAAAATGAATGGGGATATCCATTTAATTCAATTAAATGTTGAATTAAATGAAATTTGGGATCCACAAATGAGATGCTTTTTACTTTCTTGGTGGAATTATACTGGAAGAAGGGGAGGAGGGAGAAGCAAGAGATCTTGGGATGATTGTAGATAGAATTTTGAACTCCAGAGAACATATTCCAAAGACTGTAAAGACATCTCAGAGAATTGTGCAATATTGAGAGGACAAATTTTTAATGCAACTTGTGCATGATAATATTTATGAGATATGTATTCACAAGAATATAATAATTTTATTACTGCAAATATTTCAACCAGAAACTAACTGGTCATCATCAGCATAATCACAAGATGAAGCTACAACAAAGAACATTAATCCTATTAACAATGCTGAGCTAATATTATTATTATTATTATTATTATTATTATTATTATTATTATTATTCAGGCCTCCGTGGAGTCAAAAGACTCATCGTGGTAGGTCCTTTCTAAGAAACACAAGTCTATCAAGACTCATCGAGGGAGGTCCCTCCTAGGAAACACAAAGTCTCTCATACCACTCCTTAAATGCATTGACCGTTCTCGCTCTTACCACTTCATCAGGCAATGCATTCCATGGTTCAACCACCCTCCATGCAAAGGAACCACTCCTCACCCTCTTTCTCACAGTTTCCTTTCGTAACTTCCAGGGATGGCCCCTTGTCATGACTCCTTCCCGCTGGTCAACCAAGCAAAAGAACTTCTCAGTGTCAACCCTGTAACCACCTCTCAACAGTTTAAAAGTCTCAATCATATCACCCTTCCTTCTTCTATCCACCAAACTCTGCAGTCCAGACTCCTTCAGCCGATCCTCATAACTAACATTGCACAGTCCTGAAACCATCTTTGTTATTCGCCTTTGTACCCTTTCCACAGTTAATTTATCTCCTTCAAATCCTGGGGACCAGATCTGAGAACAATAGTCTAAGTGTGGTCTGATCAGAGTCTTATACAACGGAATGATAACCATTTTATCTCTGCAGGTCAGTGTCCTTCTCATTATTGCAGCAATCCTCTGTGTTACCATCACTACCTTTGCAATATGTCCCCTAAATTTCAGGTTTCTATCAATCATCAACCCCAGATCTCTTATCTCCCCTACTTCCTCCAGTATAACTCCTCCCATAGAGTATGCAGCATTCCATCGATGTTTCCCAAACCTCAAGACCTTACATTTTGCTGTATTAAACTGACAGCCCTGATTCATTTGCCCATCTATCTATCTTATTCAAATCCTCTTGCAGGGCTACCACATCTGCACTATTACTAATAACCCTTCCCAGCTTCGCATCATCTGCATGTGCCTGCAGATGCCCACAAATATGTGCCTTGTGGATGATTATAATAAAATAAGGTTACTATTAAGGCCCAAATTTAATAAACATTGAGTCTAACAGGCATCAAGGAGAACATTCACCACAAAAGATAAAAGGTTGGTGTCCCATTGTATAAAGGTTTGATTAGACCACACTGAATTTCTGTGCTCTAATCTGGCTCCAGGATGTGGGGGGGGGGGGTATAGAAACAGATAACAAAAATTATATCAGAACTATACAACATTCATTATGAGGATAGATTGAGGGCATATGGCAGAGTTTCGTGGATAGAAGAAAAGGGAGGGGATATGTTTAGATATTTAGGCTGGTGGGATTATTATCGGATTAACACTAGAGAGATTTTTAATATGATGGAACGAGGGAAAGGAACAAGGACAATGGGCCATCCCTGGAAGTGAGTAAAAGGGTAGTAAATACACCTCTGAATCAAAAAATTAGAATAATCAAAGAAAAAATGTTGAATGATTTGCAATTCTAATTTATTGCATAGAAAATAATTATTACCAAATATGAATTAGCATCATCTAAATCTACATACTTTGTGGATTATATAACCATGTAAACACATAAAAATGTAATATAAATTATAAGAATTAATAAATTATAACTGTTTTTGAAAACATTTACAAAATTAGAATCTTTTTTAACATGGTTCAAAATATTAGAATATTACAAATTTTGCTGATTGATTTTGAGGAGAGCCTGGAAATTGCATATATTTCAGTAGCTGCGGGACTGACTCGTGTGTGAGGAATCATTTGCGCGTGGATTTTAATGAATCATTTGCTAAACATGGGTCAGACAAGTGACATATCAGAAGCTAAGAAGTTTCATATGGCGGCTCTACACAAAGAAGGCCAAACTAAGCAGTTTATAGCAAAGGAATTGAAATATGCTCAAGCAAGCATGAATAGAAGTATTGAGACAGTATTCTAATAACTGGAGTTTCCAAAAAAATCGGTGCAGTAGCAGTCAAAAGGTAATAACTGCATCAAATTGGATTTTAAATCACGTGTGCCTAAGACGAAGCTGCTTATGACTTCCATGCAAAAGGCAGATAGAGTGTGATGGTGTAAGCAAAGACTGTTGTGGGTCAAGAGGACTGGAAAAAAGGTACTTTTTAGCGATGACAGTATGTTTTGTGTGTCCCATGATCATCAATGGGATACGTGTTTGGTATCTTTAGCAAGAAGCATTTGATAAAGAATACATGATACGTTCGGTGAAATTTGCAGCCTCTGTCATGGTATGGGCTTGTATGACTGCAGAGGGTTCAGGTAGACTGTGTATTGTGTATGAAAGAGTCAATTCCAAAGTATACCAAGTAATTCTCGAGTACTTTATATTACCAGCATCGGAAGATTTATGTGATGGTGATTTCCTTTATCAGGAAGATTCCCCATCTTGTCATTTCCAAGACCACTACTAGATAGCTCAAAGAAAGGCAAATCAGTGTAATTTCTTGGCCAGCACACACTCAATGGGGTTTATATTTAAACCCCATTGAGAATTTGTGGGGAATTATGAAGAAACAAGTGAAATTAAACGAAGTTGTCCCAAGACACAAAAATTAACTTGTTTCTAGATTGCAGACCGTATGGGCATGTTTTGATAAAAAAGACTGAACTGCTAGTAAATAATATGCCCAACCATTTATAAACGGTTATAAAAGCTAAGGGAATACAACAAAGTACTAATTATCATGTTGTTTCCCTTTGACTGTAATTTTTGAGCCACATTAAAAATTATTCTAATTTTATGTTATTTTTCAAATAACAGTTTTCTTATAATTTATGTTACATTTTTATGCAGTTACATGATTATATAATCTACAAAGTACATAGATTTAGATGATGCTAATTCATATTTGGTAGTAATTATCTTCTGTGCAATAAATTAGAATTTCAAATCATTCAACATATTTTCTTTGATTATTTCTAATTTTTTGATTCGGAGGTATACGTTTTTTGCATTGAGAATACTAGGATCATGGAATGAATATATATATATATATACACACACACACACACATACATGTATACATATATAAAACTTGGAAGATAATAATTCTTCTGTTGCTTTTGAATTCTTCAAAATCTTATTTTTAATTTTTATTTATTTTATATATATATATTTTTTCATAGCTCATGCACTGTTTAAAATATGTTCATAATAATAATATAAAAAATTACAGGTCTTCCCCATCCATTTGCAATCACAGTATTTGAAGATACATTGTTTTGGACAGATTGGCATACTAAGAGTATTCATAGTGCAAACAAATTTACAGGACAAGACATGACTACTGTCCACTCTAAATTACATTTTCCAATGGATGTTATTGTGATCCATCCTCTTAGACAACCTGAAGGTAAGTAATGAAATTAAAAAAAAAAATAGTTGAATTAAAATTGTTTCTAGAACTGATTTCTTAATTTTTTTTAATGATTTTCTTACAAAAAATCTTTTTTACTTTACTATTATCAGGTAACCATCTACTAAAGAAATGTTTATTATTCCCTGTTAATTCAATGTGAAAAGTCTTATCTGTCTAAAATCCATATAAAAGCTCCTTCAAAATTTGAATACATAATAAATAAATATTTGAAAAGAAAATAGTTTAATTTTAAATTAAGGGGATATAAAATCCACATTGTTTTAAAACCGAATAAGAAACTCAAATATTGGAATCTTTCAGTTTCTTATTGATTGGAATTTTATAAAAAAAATTCTTTTTTTTTATACAAATAAAGAAACAAATGTTAAATGGTATTCAATATCTTTTTCCATCTAATTATGTTGCACAGATTTTGATGATTTACAAAGCAGATCATGTCCCTGGCATTGTCTGCTTTGTAAATTATACTTGATTGCACTCCAACTGGATATACATTCAAGATCATTAGCACTTATTGTGTTGGTTGCTTATATTGTATGGTTGGAAAAAAAAAAAAAAAAAACTAGGTACAACACGTTACATTATCTGATGTTGCAAACATTCGACCTTCAAATTAACCTATAAAAATCAATTGTTCTGATGCTATTTTTTTACAGTTTTACTGATTTATTTCAAGCACATACCTAATATCTGAATTCTCTAAACACGTACTGTCCTTCCTTCCAGAACTAGGGAGTTTAGATACCATGATGCCAGTGTAGTTTTGTATACTGACTGATATTATCATATTAGTTGAAGTTGACTAGCTTCATATTTCTATAATATTGCCTGTACTCCATGTAAGCATCCGAGCTAAGCACCAAGCACTGTTCACATATATGTCACAAAAAGTTTAAATAATATTTTTGCTATTATTTAAACTTTTTGTGACACATTTGTGAGCAGAGCTTCGTGCTTAGATGGAGTACAGGTAATATTATTATTATTATTATTATTCAGGCCTCCAAGGAGTCAAAAGACTCGTCGAGGGAAGTCCTTCCTAAGACATAAAGTCTGTCAAGACTCATCGAGAGGAGGTCCCCCCCTGAGAAACACAAAGTCTATCATACCACTCTTTAAACTCACTGACCGTTCTCGCTACCACCACTCCAACAGGCAATGCATTCCACGGCTCAACCACCCTCCACACAAAGAACCCACTCCTTACCCTCTTGCTCACAGTTTCCTTTCTTAACTTCCAGGGATGGCCTCTTGTCATCACTCCTTCCCGCTGTTCAACCAAGCGAAAGAACTCCCCAGTGTCAACCCTGTAACCACCTCTCAACAGTTTAAAAGTCTCAATCATATCACCTCTCCTTCTTCTATCCACCAAACTCTGCAGTCCACATTCTCTCAGCCGATCCTCATAACTATCCTTGTACAGTCCTGAAACCATCTTTGTCATCCATCTTTATATCCTTTCCACAGTTAATTTATCCCCTTCAAATCCTGCGGACCAAATCTGAGAACAATAGTCCAGGTGTGATCTGATCAGAGACTTATACAACGGAATGATAACCCTCTTATCTCTGCAGGTCAGTGTCCTTCTCATAATAGCAGCAATCCTCTGTGTTACCTTCACCACCTTTGCAATATGTCCCCTAAACTTCAGGTTTCTATCAATCATCAACCCCAGATCTCTTGTCTCCCCTACTTCCTCCAGTATAACTCCTCCCATAGAGTATGCAGCATCCCATCGATGTTTCCCAAACCTCAAGACCTTACATTTTGCTGCATTAAACTGAAACCCCCCATTCATTTGCCCATCTATCTAGCTTATTTAAATCCTCTTGCAGAGCTACCACATCTGCACTATCACTAATAACCCTTCCCAGCTTCGCATCATCTGCAAACAACTGAATATCCCCCTGCAATCCACTGGCTATGTCATTCATATAAAGGTTAAACAATATAGGTCCTAGTACTGAGCCCTGTGGGACCCCACTTGTAACCCTCTGCCTCCTGGAAACTGCTCCACCATACACAACTCTCTGATACCTATCAGACAGCCAATCCTGAATCCAGTTGACCAATCTGACATCCAGACCCATGTGCTGCAACTTAAATATCAGCTTATCATGTGGCACCCTGTCAAATGCCTTCACCAAGTCTAAGAAAATTGCAGTATATGCCTTTCCCTTATCTAATGTTCTTGTAACTTTATTATAAAAGGCTAGCATATTGCTAAAACAAGAGCGTCCTTTCACAAATCCATGTTGATTCTCACAGATAACATTACCCTCATTTGCCCAATGCTGTATACGGTCCCTCACTACTTTCTCCAAGATCTTAACAACTACTGATGACTCACAGACTGGCCTATAATTAGACACTTCCAGTTTGTTACCACCCTTATGCAATGGCACTATCTTACCTTCCTTCCATTCCCTGGGCATCTTTGCCAAAGCCAGACTTTCATTGAAAAGCCATGTTAAACGTACTGTCAATTCCCTAGCACATTCTCTCAAAACTCGTGGCAAAATACCATCCAGTCCCACAGCTTTACTGACATCCAGAGTACTCAGTATCTGAAACACACTCTCCTCCTGTACCTCCAGACCTCGAACCAGTCCTATCCCTCTAGCATTAAAACTGACTCCTCTAGGATGAAATACTCCAATAAAGTGTTCATTGAACAATTCCACTATGTCCTCTGCATCAGTCACTCTATTCCCATTTTTATCCCACAATATCATTCTTCCACAGTCATTTCTCCTCCTACTGGCCACATAGCTAAAAAATTCCCTAGGATTTTCTTTGGATCTTAGGGCCAATCTCCTCTCATATTCCAGTTTCGCTTTCCTTACCACACTAGTCACTCTTCTGGTCTGTGTCTTATATTCCTCATGCATCTCTTCACCTGTCTCCTTATATCTCTTCCATAGCCTCTTTTTCGCATGCAATTCCTGTTTAATATTGTTTGTCATCCACTTTACTCCAAATTGCGTCCTCTTCTTCACTCGCAGTATACACTTACCATTGCTGATAACAAATATTCTTTCACAATTTCCCACGCACTGGTGATATCCCGGCCTTCCAATTCCTTCCTCCATGAAACTTCCCGAAGTTGACGTCTAAGGCTATTATAATCACCTGCCTTATAATTCCACATAAGTTCCCGTCTCTTTGATACTCCTGAATGTCTATTCATTTTCCAAGTCAACACCATATGGTCACTCTCTCCAACTGGTGGGAGAGACATCAACTCAGTTATTATCAACTCTTCTGATGCTATAACCAAATCCAAAACTTTTGAACCTCTTGTTCCCTCTGTTACATGTTGCCTAATACATTTGTCCCTCAAGAATTCTAGAAATTCCATTCCCCTATTGCTACATGCATCTTCCTCTCTCCAATTTATACTACTGAAGTTAAAATCTCCCATAACAATCATTCTTCTTGCACTTGCCAAACTTAGCTGTCTAAACATCCTGGTCCCCATCCTCTGTGCTCCTGGGTCTGTAGCAACACCCCGCTAAATATCCTGTCTTGCCTACCTCTACCTCACACCATACGCTCTCAAAATCATTTGTCTCACTTCCTTCCAAATTCTCCACTCTTAGAGGACATAGGTCATCACTTATCATAAGCAGCACCCCACCACCACGCTTTCCCCTCCTATCCTGACGATAAATGCTATACCCAGCAACTTCTATTCCTGTTGTTATATCCCCCTCTGTCAACCACGTCTCAGTGATCGCAATAATATTTGGCCAGGCTGATGCTATCTGCGCCACCAATTCCTCTCCCTTATTCCGGATACTCCTGGCATTAGTATAAAGCATATAAATGCCATTGTTTCTATACCCAGCATTATCCCTTCTAAACTCCACTGGGCTCAGTGTTACCTGACATTGTCTCCCTTCTCCCAAGTATCCATTCCCACAAGAGGTCACCCCTGCTATCATCCTCCCTGGGACACACTGACTCGTTCAGAACAGCAATCTCTCCAGATGCCTACGTCCTTCCTCGTTCAAATGTAAATGGTCTCTCGCATACAACTCCTCTCTTTCCTCAAACGCACTCCAAGCATCCACATATACCAGTCCTCTGTCAACCACGTCTCAGTGATCGCAATAATATTTGGCCAGGCTGATGCTATCTGCGCCACCAATTCCTCTCCCTTATTCCAGATACTCCTGGCATTAGTATAAAGCATATAAATGCCATTGTTTCTATACCCAGCATTATCCCTTCTAAACTCCACTGGGCTCAGTGTTACCTGACATTGTCTCCTTTTTCCCAAGTATCCATTCCCACAAGAGGTCACCCCTGCTATCATCCTCCCTGGGACACACTGACTCGTTCAGAACAGCAATCTCTCCAGATGCCTACGTCCTTCCTCATTCAAATGTAAATGGTCTCTCGCATACAACTCCTCTCTTTCCTCAAACGCACTCCAAGCATCCACATATACCAGTCCTCTCTTGTCACACATTCTCGCTATTATGCCATTCAATATCACCGCTCTTCTGCTCAGCTCATCATTATCATACCTAGGCAACACGCACACTATTTTTCCTCTCTCTGTCTTCTTCCGTAAAGTTTCAAGCAAAAATCTCATATCTCTCGCTGGCCGACTTACATTACCACTCAAGTCATTCGTTCCTACCATCACAATCATCTCATCCACCCTTTCACCTCTCTTAATTGCCATAGCCACCCTTTCTATTGTTCCTCCTGGCAAACACTCCTCACGCATCCTATCTTGAACACCACGGATCATTGAGTCACCATACATTATACCTCTTGCCATTCCCTCGCTCCTATTGTTTCCATTCTCTACTCTTCTTTCATTCCCATACCTCTCTCTTCTACTGTTTCCATTCTCTCCTCTTCTAGCACTCCCATACATCTCTCTCCTACTGTTTCCATTTTCTCCACTTCTAGCACTTCCATATCCCTCTCTCATTCTGTCTCTCCTACTACTGTTTCCATCTGCTCGTCTTCTAGCATTCCCATACCTCTCTCTCATTCCATCTCTACTACCGTTTCCATTCTCTCCTCTTCTAGCACTTCCATATCTCTCTCTCTCATTCTGTCTCTCCTACTGTTTCCATCCTCTCGTCTGCTAGCATTCCCATACCTCTCTCTCATTCCCTCTCTTCTACTGTTTCCATTCTCTCCTCTTCTAGCACCCCCATACCTCTCACTCATACTCCCTAAATTCTCTCTCTCTCCTACTCTGATTTGCCTTGCATTTATCTCTTCCATTCTCCTAATCTTATCTTTCATACTTCTGCTCTCATTCACATTACTTCTGCTCTCATCTCACCAACTTACATATTATAGAAATATGTAAGTTGGTGAGATTTTACAATGTTATTATACAGTGGATTATATATAGTAGGTAGAGTGGAAGATGAGAAAAGAAGGTTGAGTGGCAGTTTCTTGATCATATTAGAATGTTGTGAACAAGTGAATGAAGAGGAAATTCTATTTACATGGAGATTTATGGTTGACTGGAATGCATTGCCAGAAAATATTCATAACACTTAATACATTACTGGTTGAGCAAATCTCCTTCACGAAAATCTGCTGAATGTGGAGATATATCAGAATATTTTTATTCAGAGTACAGCATAAATTTGAAATGAGAGGCCAACTTTCACATGTTATGATTAGATTCACTTATACAGTTATCCAAATTGAAATAGTTAAAGTCCTAACATCATAATAAAACAAGAGTGTAATGGTCTAAAACTGAAATTGCAGTTATCCTAACTTGGGATTTCTTAATTGGGCTGTTCTGCAAAATTGCTCCTGTAACATGGGCAACATATCTGAACATTCTGCAAAATTATGCAGCCATTTGGATGTTGTTATTATTATTATTATTATGGGCTGCTCCATGGAGTCCTCAGACTCATCAAGGGAGGCCTTGAACATCATGCCAAGCACTATCCAATATTTGTGCAGTATCTATCATACTTTGCTTTGAACTTATTCACTGTCATAGCTCACACAACAGACTCTGGCAGCCTATTCTACTCATTCACCACTCTCAAAGAGAAAACTATAGTTCTAACACCCTTGATAACTATACAAGATTATTTCCTCTGAATTAATCTTGTAAACAGTAATTTGTATGTCTCAATCATATCACCCCTTTTCCACCTATCAATCGGTTTCTGTAACCCACAAATATTCAACCCGTTCTCAGAAGGTTCATTCCATAGACCTGTTGCTATCTTGATCAGTCGCCTCTGGATTCTCTCCACCTCCTCCTAATCACCAAGAAACCCTGGAGCTGGGATCTGCATGCAGTAGTCAAGATGAGATCTTATCAAGCCTTGATAAAGAGGAACAATAACCTGTTGTCTCTGCTCAGCAAAATATTCTTCAGTAACCAAGTGATCTGATGAGCTGCTTTAGCCACTTTTTTATGTGGCCCTAAACTTTAACTCCCTATCCACTAACACTCCCATGTCTCTGGCTTCATCAATTTCCTGGTGTACAGTTCAGTTCCACCAATGTGGTATACAGTGGTAATCTTTTCACCTCAATATACATAACCTTCGACTTTGTCACATTAAACTGAAATTCATTCTTGGGGCCGCCCCATGAGGGTGTGCTGGTTGCACAAAGGCGCCTGATCAGGTGGGTTGCCATTTCAAGACGATAAATAATAGCAAATCTTTAAACAATGCTATCACCCCTAACTCGTGTTAAAATGCTCATGGAATGAACATCCTGGTGCTATTTGTTGGGTTTTTTAAGTATCCATTTTATTTCAATAATTTTTACTTACTTATTCAATTTTAATTTTTTTGTTTGGATAATTAAAGAATATATATATTTATTTATTTAATTTAAGTCTGCCTGCAGACCACCTGTCCCATCATCGCAGACCAGCTGTTGTCCGCACACCACAGGTTGAGAAACACTGATCTAGATGATGTCTTTGGTCTTTGAGACATTGCAAGGTATCCAAATTTTAAACTTTTTTCCTTCACGAAAGAGTTTCTTTCAAGGACAGTTTGCTTAGTGCAGCCTTTTATCCTATTTAATGCTACCCCTTTATGCACAATTAAAAAATTTGAATGTGTACCACTTTCTACTCAAAATCGTCAGTCGTACAAATTGCCACAAGCATATTTGTCTGAATTTGCAGTTGTGATCTTCAAAAATAGTGTTCATCTATATGAGGTGTGGCTATTAAATAACCAGACAATGTACGCTGTGAATTGTGTACTCATAGCAGTGGGATGCGCTTGCACCGTGAACGACCTTGAAAGTTCTAGAAGTAGTTGAGATAAGCATTGTTCGCTGTCACTTGTAGTTAGTCTGTAGGCAGTTATAAAAGAAACACATGTGAAGTCGCTTTGCTGGAATGATATCTAATGTTAAACTCGAGCAGTGCGTTAATCTCAAATTCCTTGTGAAATTGAAGAAATCGCCAATCAAGTGTTTGAAATTGTTGCAGGAGGTGTATGGTGATAATGTAATGTCATGTGCATTGATGTTTGAATGGCACAAATGCTTTTCTGAAGGTCGAGAAAACGTTGAAAATGATGAACGACCAGGTTGCCCTGTCATGGCAGCAACCAAACAAAATGTTGTGAAAATTAATGAAATTGTCCACAATGCGTGCCAATTAAGCATTCGGATGATAGCAGATATGGTTGAACATGAATGAAATTAAACATGAACAAAGTCTGTGCTAAAATGGTTCCCAAAAACTTGTGTCAGGAGCAGAAAGACGTCCGGAATCAAATTTGCACTGACATCGTAGAACAGCTGACAGTTGAGCCAGACTTGCAGGAGAAGATCATCACATGTGATGAGATGTGTATTTTCCAGTACTATCAAGAAACAAAGAGACAATCGATGCACTGGAAAACTCCCACGTCACCGAGAATGAAAAAAGCAAGAATGAGCAAGTCAAAACTGAAGGCAATGCTGATCGGTTTTTTTTTTTTTTTTTTTTTTATATCAATGGCATAGTAATGGTTGAATGGGTACCAGAGGGTCACACAGTTAACCAACATTTGATGGGGAGGAGGTGGAGAGGATTCAGAAGCGAGTCACCAAGATGATAGCAGTCTATGGAATGAACCTTATGAGAACAGATTTGAAGCATTGTGGGTTGCAGAAAAGGGGTGATATGATTGAGACATTCAAATTACTGAAGGGTTTCTATAAGATTAATTCAGAGGATATTTTTGAGAACAGGACTGGTGGTGGCAGGACTAGTGGCCATCCATGGAAACTGGGCAAGAGTGTGGTTAGCAGGGGGGGGGGGGGTGTTAGAGCTAGGTTTTTTACTTAGAGAGTGGTAAATTAGTGGAATAAGCTGCCAGAGTCTGTTGTGAGTATCATGACTGTGAATGAGTTCATGGCAAAGTATGATAGATACTGTGTGAATATTGAATAGTTTTTCTTGACATGATGTTAGGACATCCCTCGATGAGTCCGAGGACTCCTTAGTTGCCCGTAATGATAATAATAATAATAATTTTTTTTTATTACCTTGAGGTTCTGGTCAAGCTGAGAGAACGAATGAGAAAAAAGAGACCTGATCTGTGGAAGAACAACACTTGGGTTCTCCATCAGGACATTGCTTCAGCCCACAGTGCTCTGTCTGTAAAGCAGTATCTGTCTGATAAGAAGATCCCAGTGTTACCATCTACCTTACTTGTCAGACTTAGCTCTCTGCAACTTTTGCCTTTTTCCAAAGTTGAAATCTGCATTGAAGGGCACCCATTTTCAGTTAGTGAATGAGATAAAGGAGAAAATGGCAGTGCTATTGGAGCAGATCATAAATGATGAGTTGCTGCACTGCTTCCAACAACGGAGAATTTGTATTCAACAGTGTATAGATAGAGAAGGGGAATATGTTGAAGGAGATAACAATTAAATTGTACAATTGTAATAATAAACCACATTTTTGCAACCAGTCTCGTTATTTAATAGCCACACCTCGTATATATAAATTTGAATCCCAGCTCTAAATTCAAACACTTGGGTGAGATATATTATTATTATTATTATTATTATTATTATTATTATTATTATTATTACATAATATCTCCAGGGAGTCTAAAGACTTATCGAGGGAGGGCACCTACTCTACAACTCTCTGTCACTACCACTCATTCCTCCAACTACCATCATCATCATCATCTACACCAACGTCATCTACTACCCACCATCATTACTATTTTTACAAACAATCACAAACATCCATGCCCATGGTGAGATTCAAACCCACAGCCTTTTGGTTGGAGAGCAGCTACACTAACCACTCAGCCAACCAGGCTGGCATATATATATATAGATCACATATTGACATTTGTTCTCATTGCCAAATGTTCTAACATATCTCTTTCTCTGCATATCCTAGAAATGTTATACCTTAATTTTAACATTTTAATTGTACCTTCTGTACAATTTAAGTGTATAACTGTATAACTATAGCTCTAATTCCTGTAAGAATCATCATCTGTTCTGTTTGATGAAGCATATAAATTTATAATCATTATTATGCATTCATAGTATTTCTTGTCTGTTGTCAAAATTTGCTTTCTGTCACTTTGAAATTACAGAAAGACCTGTAGTGTAGGGTTCAAGAATAAGAACCTCCTACTCTATCCTTGTCAGGTCTTCCAAACCTCGAATCAGACAGGAGTAACCTGTTGGAAGATTTTTCCACATGATTATACTATAAATTAAAGATACCAAGAAATTATATACTTGATTAATCCTTTATCCAAGTGTAAGTAATCAAGTTTGCGCCTGAACTATTTTCAGGACTGGGGCAACTTGCATAAAGAAGCTAATGACTTCACATCTTGACTTGGTATCCCATAATGCCAAGCACATCTCCTTGCAGACATCTATAATGCTATGCATTATGGGAGGGAGTCACTACCCAGTTCGACCTTTATTGAGGTCTCATCTGTGGGAGCCTGACCCAGAGGTGATACAAAGGTTGAAGTAATGCAGAAGTCATATTTTTATTATTAAAATACTCTGGATTAAAGAAAGTTGTTGGAAGGTTTTTCCACTTGGTAAACTACATATCAAGAGTAAAGTGAATAAGTAGAGTAGGAGTGAGATGGATGAACAGTGAAATCAAGCAAGCAGTGTTACAAAAGAAGTTGTTATGGAGGAAGTACAAGACAGTTTGCAGTGAACTGATGCATAAAAAATATAAAGTGCAGGCCAGAACAGTTATAAGCATGGTTAAATAAGAAAAAGTAGAATATGGGTCAAAAGTTGATCAAAAGAATGGTAGTATGATAGATGAAAAGAATGAATCAAATGGCTCTAATGATGGAGATTGTCCGGTAATGCGGAGTGATTACATAGGAAGAAGTGGCAGCTGTAATGAATGCAGAAACGACTATTGAGTGGATCTGCTGATATCAGAAAGAAAGACTTGTGAAAAAAGAGAAATGTGTGATTGACTAATAGAGAAGGAAAAATCAATGAGTGATTTTTCAAGTGAAAATCAAGTATTCTATTATAAGAGATGTGATTTTCAAAAGTTTGATGAAATCATGCTTGCCAGGTGCAAAAATGAACAATGTTAGTGAGGCTATTAGAATGCAAAAGAGTAAAGTGAAAGAATTGATCATTTTGGCTGGAATGAATGATTTGAAAAGAGAAAACTATGGCATGAGAGAGGACATGAAAGAATTACTGGAAAGCGCAAAAGAAAAGAGTGAGAGAGTTAAGATAGTAGTTTCATGGGTTCATGGACAATTCATCACGGCATGGACAATTCATCACAGGGAAAATTCATTGCAGGAAAAATCATTGATGAAAAATTCGCTGAAAGCGTTATTCGCTAGAAAATTGAAGTCAGATTGGTTTAACACATTTGATAGAATTTACTATCAAATATCACACACCTCTACATGTTATGTAGAGCTGTGTGATATTTGATAGTAAATTCTATCTGAGAGATACTACGAACTCCGATGTCAGTATAGTATTCCTTTAGTTTTTTTTTATTTACCGTCGAAAATAAATTATATATTTAGTTTAATCCATAGCATTATACATGTCCGCAAGGAGATGTGCTTTGCATTATGGGATACTAAGGCAAGTGATGGGAAGTTTGTCCACCTTCGCCATGAGTTTCCCCAGTCCTGAAGATACTTCAGGCACAAACTTTGTTTGCTTAGACTTGGATAAAGGATTAAACTAAATATATAATTCTTAGTCTAACCAAGTGAAAAAAACTTCCAACATCGTTCTCTAATCCAGAGTAATTTATTAATAAGGTGTGACACCTTTTGGCAACTTGTATAGGTAAATATCACTTCTGCATTGTTTCAACCTTGGTATCACCTCTGGGTCTGGCTCCCACTGAAGAGACCTCAATAAAGATTGAAACCGGTCTAGGTAGTGACCCTTCCCATAATGCATAACATTACTCATGTCCACAAGCCGATGTGCTTTGCATTATGAGATACTAAGGCAAGTGATGCGAAGTTTGTCCACCTTTGCCACGAGTTGCCCCAGTCCTGAAGATACTTCAGGCTCAAACTTTGTTTGCTTACTTTGCTTGCTAACAAAGCAAACGTCGTTTGCTTTGTTAGTAAGCAAATTCTATAAAGAACTCTACAAGTATTTGTTTGCTTACACTTGGATAAAGGATTAAACTAAATATATAATTTATAGTCTAACCAAGTAAAAACTTCCAATATCGTTCTCTAATCCAGATTAATTTATTAATAAGGTGTGACACCCTTTGGCAACTCGTATAGGTAAATATGACTTCTGCATTGCTTCAACCTTGGTATCACCTATGGGTCTGGCTCCCACTGAAGAGACATCAATAAAGGTCGAAACTGTCGAAAGCGGTTCTGCTCGGTGGGGTGAGCCCACCACGGAGCAGAGCCAAATGCCGAGAGTTCTTTTCAGTTACAGTGTAAGCCTGTTACTGGGAGAACAATGCTGAATTTTGATTCTTTGAGTCAATCATTGTTGGGTGATCTGGGGGGATCCCACAAGTTTTTGGAGAAGTAACCCCACACTTAATACATTGCCATATTCCCATAATGCATAGCATTATACATGTCCACAAGGAGATGTGCTTTGCATTGGGATACTAAGGCAAGTGATGTGAAGTTTGTCTACCTTTGTCACAAGTTGCCCCAGTCCTGAAGATACTTCAGGTGCAAACTTTGTTTGCTTACACTTGGATAAAGGATTAAACTAAACATAAATTCACAATGCAGCATTTATATGCAACAGTGAGTAAGTGAAACAATTGTACTGGACTGATCAAAGGATGCCATTTTGTTGTTACAAAAATAATATTGTTGTAAAATAATGTTGTAAAAAAAAATTTACGACTATGTGGGAATTGCTCTTAAGATCAGTCTCCTAAATTTTTGGCAAATTAATGCAACCATATTTGTTCAGGTTCGGAGAATTCTTCATAGCCTTGGCTGACTAAAAAAATAATCTTTCGAATCTGTAACAACTTCTAAATAGCACCTTAGTTTCCTTCTAATGGTAGCGAATATATTTATGTTCCTCTAGCTGGGTGATAAAAGTGTCTACCCACAGTAAGCTAAGTCATGGTCACAAGGAACTTTATACACTCTAGAGCAGGGGTTCCCAACCTTTTTGTTTCCTAGAGCACATTCTAAAATACCGGTAGGGCGACGGGCACCATCTACTTTTTCAAGCAATTTTTTGAATTCATTTGTTAAATGAATACATACAAAGTTTACATTATAATCAAATGTTTTATTACTTACAAGTTTACATTATATAAAAATTTAAATATATATATGTAAGTTAGTGTGATCTTTGGCATTGCATTTCATTGGCTAGTGCTTCATAATTAGGAGAATATGATGATATTCCAGTTCTTAAACTGGAATGAACAACTTCGAATGCGCGTCTACTTTACATTGTATGCGTTTAATACTCGTCATGTGTCATTAACGCATGCGTCATATAGCATGCCATGAATTGTTGCGTGATTATTTCAAACTATACGGCACACGGTTGAACAGCAGCGGGTACACACAAATTGGTCGACGGGCGCCATGGTGCCCGCGGGCATAGGGTTGGGAACCCCTGCTCTAGAGTGTGCTAAAGGGTGAAGTTTATCCTTAGGCAAGTGGATCAGAATTGCTAATTTAACATGCAGTTTGAATGTGGGATGTTTCATTAATACTTTAGCTATCTTTTCTGATGCACTACTCCCTCTTGTATTATACAGAAACACAACAATCTATGATTGTTGTGTTTCTGTGTATTAGAAGACGGAGTAATAATGGGACTATGTAGTAGTTTATCTATTTTGTAGGAATTGTAGCCATTGGTCTAGAAAGTATGGCACAGAAATTTGAGTTCTATGGACACAGCTGTATCACTTGAACAAATGACTGTGGCTCTGTGTGTTTCATTTCAAAAACACTGAAATGCTTTAGATGATGCTGGTGTGATTGTGTATGTAGATGTCTTCCTGTGTGTGTGTATATTGACTTTCTGTAAATGGGAAAAAGATAATGATCCATCTGAAAGGTGGATGAACTAATGTGTCAAGAAAAGGTAAACATTTATTAGAATCTTTTTCTACTCTGAAATGGATTTTAGAGTGTTGGCTGTTTAAGTAGGTGACAAATGCATTCAAAATCTCTTGTCCATGGGGCCAAAGCAAACACATCATCATCAACATAGCATAACCACATTAGGGGCTTGTATGTGGTTGTGGTAAGTACTTTGTTTTCAAAGTGTTCCATGTAAAAGTTTGTTGGGGGGGGGGGAACCCATCTGATAGTAGTCCATCTGAAAGGTGGATGACTAAAGTGTCAAGAAAAGATAAACAGTTATTAGAATCTTTTTCTACTGTAAAGTGGATTTTGGGGTGTTGGCTATTTAAGTAAGTGACAAACACATCTAAAGTGTCTTTTCCATGGGGCCAAATGGCAAACATATCATCAACATTGTGTAACCACACTAGGGGCTTATATGTAGTGGTGGTAAGTACTTTGTTTTCAAAGTGTTCCATGTAAACGTTTGCTAAAGGAAGGATAAAGAGGGAAAAACAATATCAGTACCATTAATCTGTTTGTAGTTTGTAGATCCATAAGTGCAGTGTGGTTTAACATGAATCAGTTTTTTTTTTTTTTTTTTGATAATTCCTTTTGACCAGGAAGTCATTTTTTTTCAATAATTTGCAGACTTTTTTCTTTGAAACATGGTAGGGTCTCGATCTTTGAAACATGGTAGGGTCTCGATCAATCATTTGGTATGTAGAACTGTCATATAAGAGATCTTACTTTTTTTTTTTTTTTTGTTATAATCCTCTTGATTCATGATAACTGTTGCATTTCCCTTATGAGTTTTTGCGATAACAATATTTTTATTCCTATACAGCTTTTTTAAGGCAGCTATTTCATTATGCAGTATATTACTTTTGTAATATATCACATAATGTTTGCTATATATATATTATTATGTATTAGATATATCATGGATGCTAGCTATATCTAAATGCAAATTAATAGCTATTGCAGGTGGAAAATCGTAGATGTCCCATTCTGCCTTCATTGTGATTTCTAATTTTGGAATATGTTTGGGTGTAATGGCAGAGTTATGCCCCAGACTAAGAGCATTTCTTGGCTCTTAAGTAAGCAATTGGAACAATAAATTTACGACCACAAGGTCTCATCGAGGTTGCAGTCGGAACATAGTATGTTGGCACTTGTAGGATTTCATATTTATTCAGGTGTTTGCTTTTAACTTTTGTAAATTTTTTTGCTGCAACTCTGGAGATGTGATGTAGAACGGTCCACATTTCAGGATTAAAAACATTAATTAGTTCATCGTGTAGAGTGGTGATAGAGCTGTTTAACTTATTAAGTTCTATACGAATAATGGCAATTTGTTCTTGGAGAAGCGCTAAGCTCACCCATCAATAAACACCATGTGTGTCTTTGCTGAATTTAACATTTTTTTTTAAAACTCAGAAAAGCTGAAATAATATCACTGTTATGGCATCATTTGGGGAAGGCTAACCTTCATTTTTCTGGGCAATTTCAGTTTCAACTTAACGAACCATCGCATTTTGTATACAATATTTTCTCTATGAAGAATGATCATTCTAACAGATAAAACATAGTGACTTATTTTTATCGGTATTAACAACACCAAAGAACTATTTCATAAAAAGATGTTTTATTAAAATATTATTAAATCAATTTTATTAAAAAAAATTGTTCCATTCTGACCACAACATCGACAAGACTTCATGTCCTTAAATTTATCATCAGAAGTGTGTACTGAAGAAGCCAAGAACACTCTCAGTCTGGAGCATAACTTCGCTGTTACACCCAAACAAATTTCAAAATTGGAAATCATGATGAAGGTAGAACAGGGCATCTACGATCTTCCACCTGTAATGGCTAATAATGTGTGTTTAAATATAGCAAGCATCCTTAACAAGGCTAAACTGCCAAAAAGTAATATACCACATAATGAAATAGTTGCCTTAAAAAAGTTGTATAAGAATAAAAATATTGTTATCACAAAAATTGATATGGGAAATGCAAAAGTTATCATGGATCAAGAGGATTATAACAAAAAAATGCAAGATCTCCAATGTGACAGTTCTATGTACTAAATTATAGATCGAGATTCCCACTATGTCTCAAAGAAAAAAAGTCAGCAGATTATTGAAAAAAGTGACTTTCTGGCCAAAAGAAATCATCAAAAATAAATAAAACCGATTCATGTTAAACACCCCCCATTTATGGATAGCCAAAAATCCACAAATTCCTCATGTTGTGCCTGAGGTTAAAGAATAGTTCCAATAATAAATTTAGTTTTAATCCTTTATCCAAGTGAGAGCAAACAAAGTTTGTGCCTGAAAATATCTTCAGGACTGAATATGGTGTTGTACTATCTTACCTGGGTAAGTAGTACAACACCAGGCAACTTGCAGCAAAGGTGGAGCAAGCTACCAACACTCCTATCCCAGTATCTCCCATAATGCAAAACACATCTCCTTGCGGATATGTATAATGTTATTCATTAAGGGATTGGCCACTACTCAGACTAGTTTCGACCTTTATTGAGGTCTCTTCAGTGGGAGCCAGGCCCAGAGTTGGAGATACCAGGCAGAAGCAATAGCAAGGTCATCTTTACCTATAGGAGTTGCCAAAAGGTTTGCCACCTTTTTTTATTAAATTACTCTGGATTTAGAGAAAGATGTTGAAAGTTTATTTTTCACTTGGTTAGACTATAATAAATTTAGTTTAATCCTTTATCCAAGTCTTTTGGCAACTCCTATAGGTAAAGATGACCTTGCTATTGCTTCCTGGTATCTCCAACTCTAGGCCTGGCTCCCACTGAAGAGACCTCAATAAAGGTCGAAACTAGTCTGGGTAGTGGCCAATCCCTTAATGCATAATATTATACATATCCACAAGGAGATGTGTTTTGCATTATGGGAGATACTGGGATAGGAGTGTTGGTAGCTTGCTCCATCTTTGCTACGAGTTGCCTGGTGTTGTACTACTTACCCAGGTAAGATAGTACAGCACCATATTCAGTCCTGAAGATATTTTGAGGCGCAAACTTTGTTTGCTCTCACTTGGATAAAGGATTAAATTAAATTTATTATAGTCTAACCAAGTGAAAAATAAACTTTCAATAGTTCCAATGTAGTCCATGCATGTCATAAAAGGTGACTAAAATGAGTACCCAGTTCCCCAGGGTATAGCCGGGTTCCTTCTTTTGAGGTTGGGTGCAGAGCTAACAATCCTGCCCTGTAAAAACTCAACATGTTAAGAAAGACTAAAGGAAAATTAATTGGATGGACTTCACAGAATAACCTGGACAATGGTAAAAAGATTATGAATGTTGGTTTGGAAGCTGGAATGTCTTGAGCCTGAACAGACAGGAGCATTGAGGAGAGTGTGCAAAGAACTACAGAGATATAGAGTGAGAATAACAGCATTGCAGGAGGTGCGATAGAAAGGAAGTGGCATATTTTATACCAGAACACATACTATGTTTTACAGTGGAGGAGATTAAAAAACCTCTGGTACTGCATTCTTGGTTGATAAAAAATGGAAACACTTGGTTCTTGATTCTAAACCAGTTAATGAATGACTTTTTGTACTGAGAATAAAGTTTAAGATGTTCAGCATTTCACTTACATGTACACAAGAACCAGCTGAGGACTCTTCTGAAGAAGACAAGGTGAACCTCCATGAATCACTGGAGAGAATATATGATCAGTCACCAAAACATGATGTTAAAATTGTTTTAAGAGACGTGAATGCTATAGGATAGGAAGAGACCTTCTGACCAACAATTGGAAGAGATAGTGCACATGAAGAAAGTAATGAAAATCGTACAAAGCTAATTGATTTTGCAAGTGGCAAAAATATGATCATATGTACAACCTGTTTTTCACATACAAAAGTGCATAAAGTTACTTGGAGTTTGGCAGATAGAATAACAGAAAATCAGATAAATCATGTGATGATTGATAGACGACATGTGACAGATATCGTTGATATAAGAAGTTTTAGAGGGGCAGATTGTGATACAGATCATTACTTGTTAAGAATTAAATATAAACAAAGAATAAAAATTAATAAGGTGGGTAGAGGAAGGAGAACATCAAGATATGACATCCAAAAATTAAAAGATGGAAAAATCAGGCAAAAATATGTAGACAAAAATTAAGAGAAAGAGGACGAATATGTCAATGATATGACTATAGATAAAAAATAGGAAAGGATTAAGAATAAAATTACCAAAGAGGCTGAAAACATTCTGGGATCAGAAACAATGATAAATGAAATGATTGGTATAGTTTGGAATGTACAAAACATGTTGACAGCTCATCTAAAGATGCTTGAAGAGAAAACTCAAGCAAATGACAATGAATATAAGAGAAAAACAAATACAAGCCAAAATGATGTACAGAAGAAAGAGGCATGAATGGGAAAAGGCAAGGCTAAATGAAATTGAGATTTTGAAGAATGTGCTGTCAGGTGTCTCTTCCTTCAGGAGATTGACTACCATGTGTCTCCACTATGTCCTATTCTGCACCTCTCTGCTACATTCCTCATATGAGAGATAGGTTCAGTCTTTAATATTTTTCATCCACTACAGTCTTTGTCTTCCTCTCCTCTTTCCCTAAAAGTTCCTTCAAGAAGTGCCCTTTGTAGGCAGTTATATCTCAGAATATGTCCAAAATAGCTGACTTTTCTCATTTTAATTTCTTTTATCAGGCTCCTGTTTATGCCTCCCATCTCTAGTACCTCTTCATTTGTCTTTTGTCTTTCCATGATATCCTCATAATTCTTCTCAGCATCCACATTTCAGAGGCCTCCAGTTTTTTCACACTCAGATTGGAGAGTGTCTATGTCTCTACTCCATATAATAATATGGAGTAGAGACATAGAGACATAGTAGGGCCATATGTAACATTTGGAGATTCTAGTCTTGTTTTCAGATTTAATTCTCTAGATGTCAGTAGATTTTTCATATTGTTGAAAGTTTACCTTGCAATTTCAATCCTTTTTCTAATTTCATCTTCTGTCCTGCCTTTCTCTGTGATCAAGTGTCCAAGGTATTATTATTATTATTATGGGAAACTCCAAGGAGTCCTTAGACTCATCGAGGGAGGCCCTAAACAAGAACAACTATTCGGCATTCACACAGTATCTATCATACTTTGCTTTAAACTCATTTACAGTCATGGCACCCACAACAATGTGTATGTGTATGTTTGCACCTGTTCTAATTTATTTCCTTTTATATTGATGCATATTTTTGGTATTTCCTTTTCTCTTGAAATTATCATGATTTTTGTCTTTTTAAAGTTGAAACTGAGGCCATACTGTTTGCTGTACTTGACGGTTTCTCTATAAGAGTCTTGAGGTCATATTTGTTTTTAGCTAAAAGAACAGTGTCATCTGCATATCTTAGGTTATTATTTCTGCTCCCTACAGTGATTCATTTGAGGTTACTCATTTTATTAAATATTTCTTCTGTGTACAGGTTAAAGAGAATCAGAGACAAGACACAGCCTTGTCTCACACCTTTCTGAACTGGGAATTCTTCTGAGGTCTCTATTTATTCTCAAAGATGCAGTCTGTTTCTAGTAAAGATTAGTTATTAGCCTAATGTCTTTTCCATCCATGCCTATTTTTGAAAGGATTCCAATTAATTGCTCATGCTGAACATTGTCGAATGCCTTTTTGTAATCTATGAAGCAGAGGTATACATCTTTTTGTTTTTCGAGATATCTTTCTATGATGGCTCTGACATTGAAAATACTTTCTCTTGTACTTACATTTTCCTTGAAGCCTCTTTGTGTATTATTTATTTCTAGGTTTATTTTTCTTTTATTTATTTCAAGAATAACATATAGGAGGACTTTTGATACTTGACTGATGAGGCTAATTGTCCTGAACTCTTCACATCTTGTAGCTTTAATATCTTTGGGTAGAAATTCAGTCTCGTATATCTTATTGCATAAATTTATTAGAAATTTCAGTCCTACTTCATCGAGAGCCCTCAACCATTCTGCCAAGATATCTATTCCTGTAGCTTTATGTGGTTTTAGTTTCCTGACGGTTTTCAACTTCACAAAATAAAATGGGTGGTCCTTCTAAATCAGTCTGTTCGTGAGTATTATTTCTTTGTTGCTCGTATAATTTCCTTGTGTATTCAATCTGTCTTTCCGTGATTTCTTTTTTATCCATTAGAATATGGTCTCTTGAGTCTCTAATGACACTTGCATGATTTACTGTATTTGTCTTGCTTGTCATTTCACTGATCTTTTCATACATTTCTCTGCTTCTGTGTTTTCTATCAAGGTTTTCTATGTCTGTGCATTTATTCGTAATCCATTCTTCTTTGGCTTTCCTGCATTCTTTTTTTATTTCTTTATTCATCTTTTATATTCAGGTTTGTTCTTTAACTTTTTTCTTTGTTCCATCAACTTTAATATTTTTTCATTTATCCAAGGTTTATTCCCTTTCCTTTTTAATTGTGGGAGTGCATTTTTGGCTGCTCATTGATGCTATTCTTGAATGTTTGCCAGTTCATGTTAATTTCATCAATTGGTGTTCTATTTTCCATGTGAGTTGTGGTGTCAGACTTGTTAAGGGATTTTCTGAATTCTTTTATAAAACAGTCTTTAACTTCTTGGTTGTTTAAGTGAGTCTGAATTATAAGTTTCTCTTATGAATGGTTTGCTTGGTATCTTAAGTTTTATTTTGATTTTTGCAATCACTTGGTTGTGGTCTGATCCTATGTCTGCTCCAGAATATGCTTTCTGTTTGTGTTATTGCATTTTGGAATCTTTTGCTTATTATTATATAGTCAATTTGGTTTCTATAGCTGTCCCCAGGGCTTTTCCATGTATATAGTCTTCTGGGAGGATATTTAAATAGTGTGTTGGCAATTATTAGGTCATTGGTTTCACAGAATTGAATTAATCTTTCATTTCTGGTTCCAAGCTCTTGGTTTCCCATGCAAAATAAGATTTTTTTCGGAGCCCACTTTTGCATTTAAGTCACCCATTGTTATTATAATATTATCTGACTTAGCACTAGAGATTGCAGCTCGGATGTCTTCATAAAATTGTTCTAACTCTTCATCTAGGTGGTCTTATGTTGATGCATATGCTTGGATAATATACAAGTTGAATGGTTGTGCAGTTATTTTGGCTGTTATGATTCTGTCATTTATGGGCCAACAACCATGTAGAGATTTTGCAATTCTATTACTTGGGACAGAGTAGATTATAGTGTGATTTTTTTCTTATTATTATTCCTGTATCTGTCCAACTTACTTCACTGATACCTGCAATATCAGCCTTCATCACTTCTAATTCCTGGATTAAGTTGTCTAATTTGCCCACATCATAGAGTGTCCTTACGTTCCATGTTACTATTTTCAAGAGATTGCTCTTGGTTTTCAGACAAGGGACATCTGGGGAAGATGATATTCCAACATCCTCCCCGGAGGGGTTGGAATATCATCTTCATACACTACCTTAGTAGTTCTTGTCTTACAATTCCCTGTTTGAAGAACACAGGACAAATTAAGAAAATTTATAAAAGATAAAGGAAATTAAAAGCTGATTTCAGCCCAGAACAACTTTCTGCAGAGACCATGAGGGCAACTTGCTTGGTGGAAAGGAGGATATTTTGAGAAGGTGGGCAGAATATTTTGAAGATGAGCTTAATGAACCTTTGGCAAGTATAAGAAAAGCTGAGGCAAAGGAAACACCAGAGCTACACATGGTGGAATTAGCACTAAAGAGAAGGAAAAATAATACTTGTGAAGACAGAATTCCAGTTTTATTAAAATATGGTGGGCAATCACTATTAATTAAAATCCGTGAGTACTTGTCAGAGGTATGGGAAACTGAGTTTATGCCTACTGAATGAGTTACTGCTCTCTATCCATAAGAAAAATGACAAGTCTCAGTGCCAAAATTATAGAAGGGTATCACTGTTAGCACTGACTTACAAAATATTTGCAAGGATACTGCAGCTAGATTGCAGTTTTATAGAAGAAATGCTGGGTGACTATCAACGTGGCTTTAGATATGGTAGATCAACAATATACCAGATTTTTTTTACAATATGAACTATAATGGAGAAATGCTCGTAGCATTTCTCCATTTTTATTCTCCGTTTCTCCATTAATATTAACCTGCACGATTTGTTTACAGACTTTAAACAACTCTGTAATAGTATTAATAGAGATAAGCTATTTAAAGTCATGAGGGAATCCAAATTCCACCCAAATTGATAAGATTAGTTAAAATGACACTCAGAAATACCATGTGTAGAGTACAAATACAGGGTGATCTCACACCAGAGTTCAGGATAACCAAAGGATTATGACATGGAGAGCAACTATCAATAATGCTTTTCAACCTACTACATGCCTTGAAAGGGTAATACGAAATGTAATCATAAACAGAGGTGGAACTATTATGATTTGAAGTCTACAGCTTTTGACTTTTGCAGATGATGTGGACTATATTGGAAGGACTGAGAGAAGTCTCAGAGAGGGTTATAGACAAATGAGACAGGAGGCAATTCAGTAATAACAGAAAGTAATGATGTGTCAGTTGAAATTACTTATAGAATTGCTGCAGCAAATAGAACTTGTTATAGTATTCAACCACTATTAAAATCTAATTTTATTTCGATAAAAAATAAAATCCAGCTATATAAAGTAATCCTCAAACCTGTACTTTTGTATGGCTGTGAAACATGATCCAGACAGATCAAGACTGATTACAAATATGGGAATGAAAAGTATTAAGAAAGATCTTTGGCCCAATTAATGAGAATGGACTTTGGAAAGTGAGGAACAACAAAGAAATAATGGAGAAATTCAATGAAGTGGATATTATTACTGAAATAAAGGTGAGAAGACCGAGATGACTAATACATGTTCAGCGAATGAGGGATGACACAGCTGTAAATTCATGTTTGGACTGGGTCGATCTAGACCCAGAGGACAACCAAAAAGAGATGACTTGTTGATGTGGAGGATGATTTAAAGAAAATGAAAGTAAAGAATTGGAGGAACAGTGCACAGAATCATGAAAAATGGAAGGCTATCCTGAGACAGGCCCAGGTCCTAAATGGATTGTAATGGCAAGGAGTAGTAGTCGTAGTAGTAAAAATTCACAAATTTAATATCCCCCTATGCCCTGTATTTGATAGCACAGATAGTCCCACTTATAAACTTCCCCAACAGTTAGCCAAGTCTCTTGTCTCCCTTACTCGCAACTCCTCTACGTTTGTAAAAAATTCACTCCATTTCAAATCACTAGTTAAAAATCATATCCTTAAAAATTCAGACATAATGGTTAGTTTTGATGTCACCTTTTTATTTACCAATGTGTCGCTAATAGACACTCTTGATTTGATCAGATATAAATTTCCCCCTGATATCTTTGAATTATTCAAATTTACTATGTATGCATGTTACTTTACATGGGGAAGAAAAATCTACACACAGATTAATGGTACTGCTATGATTTCCCCTCCCCCCTCCCTTTAGCAAACTTTTACATGCTTACCACATATAGGCCTCATAATGTAGTTATGCCATGTTGATGATGTGTTTGCCATTTGGGCCCCATGAGACACTTTGGATGCATTTGTCACTTACCTACTTAAACAGCCAACACCCTAAAATCCGTTTCACAGTAGAAAAAGATTCTGATAACTATTTACCTTTTCTTGACGCATTAGTCACCAATCTTTCAGATGGACCACTATCAGATGGGTTCCTCCTCTTTCTCTACTACTCGCTCCTCTAATACACAGGAACACAACAATATCGTTTCTGTTCTCTGTGTCAGAGGTATACATCAGAAAAGATAGCCAAAGTACTAATGAATCATGGCCTTTGCCCCACATTCAAACTGCATGTTAAATTAACAAATCTGATCCGTTCGCTTAAGGATAAACTTCACTCTCTAGCACACCATGGAGTGTATTCCTTGTGACTGTGACTTGGCCTACTATGGGCAGACAGGAAGATCTGTTAACATCTGCCTGGAAGAACATGAAAAATACATTCACTACCATTATTATGGCAAATCAGGACTGCAAGCCATGCTTTGGACACCCCTTCACACAGGATTAAAGGAAGAAAACTAATGTTCTATTTAGAAGTCATTATAGAACCGAAAGATTATTTTTTGAGTCAGCCATGGCTATGAAGAATTCCAAATATGGTTGCATTAATTTGCCATAAGTTTGGGAGACTTTTATCTTAAGAGCAACTCCCACGATAATTTTTTTTTTTTTTTTTTTTGCATTTGTCCAGTACAATTATATTGTTTCACTTACTCACTATTGCGTATACATGCTGTGTTGTGCTCTGATGATGCTGATTTGAAATTCAGGAAAATATAAGCAATTTAATAAAATATCTTTTTATAAAATAATCCATTTCGTGTTGTTAATACCATTAAAAATAAGAGTCAGGAATCAAAAGCAGTTATTTAAAGTATATAGTTCCAACTAGAAAGATGACTGGTATTATAAGGAATGTGAAGAAATATTTGAATATAAGAAGAGGCTAGCAGTGCTGACTAAGCAAAATCCTCCATCCATCCATCTGTTCATTGGACATCATCAAATGCTGTATGGCACTCCATTCCTCATGGCAGATTGATTAGCAAGGTTAAGTTTCAAGGAAATGGAAAAGTATAAGGCAATAGAATAACATAAAGATTGTGCTAAAATGGATCCTTCAGAGTATAAGTTTGCATTGTGCAGTGGTAGTTAAGATTTTGGAATAAATGTTAAGGACTCGTTTACAGTAATGAATGGATGATGGTGAGACTCTTTATGGATTCTAGCATGGATTTGTTGAAGATTTTAGTTATCTGGTCAGATTTTATAATTTATTTATATGAGTAGTTGATTAGGAAAAGGCATATATTGTTACATTTCTGGATTTTTGCAAATGTAATTGACAAGTAGCTGCATAACTAATTGATATTTAAGCCAAAATAAATTTATTTAAATAATTGACTCATGGATGTGATTGGCAATTGACAGCCTAACCGATATCAAACAGTTATGTATGGGGAGTAGTATCTAGAAAGAGGAAGGTAACAAGTGGGGCTTATTGGTTGAACCTACAAACCCCACTTGTTGCCATAGCAGTTTCAGTTTGGTCTTTATGTTAATGATATTATGATTATGAGGTATACAGTTCTCTGTAAATTATGTTAAAACTGGCATGAGTTATTAAAAATGATTCTGATGGAGTGGCTCTTCAGGAGGATTTAAATAGACTGGAAAGGTGGGTGAATAACCAGAGTAAGCAAGAGATTTGGGGTTGATAGTGGGAGACACATTCCAAAGGTGAAGTTTATTCAGCATATTGCTGTCATGGTGAGGACATTTTACCCCAAACAGACCACATATGGTCTGTGTACTAATCCCTCAAGAGTGCAAAGCATGATAGCAAAGATACATCACAGGTCTTTGTATATTGAGTATGAGTATTAAGAAATTTAATTTCTAGCCGGCCTGGTTGGTTAGCGTATCTGCTCTCCAGCCAGAAGGCTGTGGGTTCGAATCCCGCTGTGGACATAGATGTTTGTGATTGTCTGTGAAAATACTGGTGGTGGTGGTGGTCAGTGGTAGATGGCATTGGTGTAGATGATAAAGTAGTTACGATTGGTGGAAATGGAGAGTTGTAGAGTAGGTGCCCCTCCGTCGATGAGTCTTTGGACTCCCTGGAGGTGTTACGTAATAATAATATTTAAATAATAATAATAATAATTAATTTACATTGTTTGAAAAAGCGCTTACTGGACAGTCAGTACAGAATTTTCTAACAGTCAACACAAGAAAGAATGTGGATAGTGGGATATTCCTGGAAGTTTCCACAATACAGGTGGAGTAATTGGTACATATATTACCTTAGAGCATGCCCGGAATCTCGGGTTTTTCATCCCACATACAGACAGATCGGCCCTTCAGAACACGCAATTTACAGACAAAAAAATACTAGTTGTGGTGGTGGGCAGTAGATGGTGTTGATGGAGATGATTGGTAGAGGTTCAGTGTAGTGGTGGAGACAGTTGTATAATAGGTGCCCTCCTGCGATGAGTCTTCGGACTCCTTGGAGGTGTCACAAATAATAATAATAATAATAATAATAATAAATGAATGATTTAAATATGTGGTATGATGAACTTTGTTGGAGCTGGAGTGGATTTCCTGCTGTGAATCTCATGTGAATAACTCCAGTGATGATGATGTAATAATAACTTGCTTCATTTTCTTAGGGAAAAAATAAAAATTATCCATGCTTTTTTCAGTTTTAAGCAGTCTACCATTGTCCAGTCATCATTTGCTTTATAATTAATATAGTGCACGACTTCATTAATAATAACTAGTGTCTCTATGCTTATCTATGTATAAGCTTGATAACTGAAACATATAACAAAATTCATTCTGTACATGATGGAAAAAGTTAGAGAAAGCATTGTTTTCTTCTCCAAATGGAAATAGAATTGCCCTCTGGCAACTGTCTTCAGTATGAAATTATTAACTTTTTGCAAATACTATATATAAAGAGTGAACTTTTACATCATGTTGTGTAGCATAGTTTGTTTTTGAGGCTTACACCTTTAATCTCAATCTTATTTTTAGGCTTCTGTGTCTCCTCTCCTGCTTCCAATATAGTATAAGATGTTACTCATGACACTAGTTCTGGTTTTGGGCTTGTTTTAGTGTTCTACACTGAGAAATAGCATCTTCTGATCAAAAAATGTAATTTGTACTTTTTCTATAACATTCTTCATAACATAAATAAATATATGTAAATTAACATTACATAAATTAATACGTAAAGAAGAACAAAATAGTGTTTTTGGTTGACATGATTTTTTTATTTTATTTATTTATTTATCTGGCAGTTATCTGTACTAATCATATACATATAACTATAAACTTTTACAAAATCATATATAAATTAATACAGAAGCTGGTAATTACTTTAAAAACTATAATTTCTGATATCACCATTTTAATCAAGGATAATTGTCCTAATTGAATATTATGATAAAATAGGAATAAATAAGCTAAAAACTTTACTTGCAGTTAAAAATTTTTCATTTCACACCTCTAGTAAGCAAGATGACATTGGTCAACAAAATTGATTTGCCATCTAAAGCCAACTAGATACAGATAAATGTGCATAAACAGCTGTATATAAATAAACATATAGAAATAGAAATAAAAGCAAATAAACATCTTGGCCTCTGGCCTCAGATTCTTAACTTAGCCTTTTTAATCATAGGGTAATATTTCTCAGTGTGGAACACCAACAAGAAACTATATATGGAGCAACAAACAAAGCAGAAGAACTAGTTCAGTTATTTCACCTGTTGGTAAGTCTATACATTTGAAAGAAGCTATGGTTACAAATCCAACATGAGAAAGGAGCAGTTAACTATGTTAATTACTTTAATCCCACCTATTTATATATTTATTCATGTTTGTTTATATTAATATATGACAAAATACATAATATGATCTATTTTTACAGTCACCAATCTCTGTGAAGAAAACAATGGAGGTTGTAGCCACTTATGCTTGCCTAATAATTCTTCATATACTTGTCTTTGTCCTAGTGGATACCCACTGCAGGATGATGGGAAAAGCTGTTCTCAAGGTAAATTTTTAATTAACTCACCAAAAATATTTACTGAAAAGTATGGAAAAATACTTGTGTTAACTAAGATGGAACCTCAACCATGATGAGTCTCATAACTCAATGGAGGTTCTAATTATTATTATTCAGAATCTCCATTGAGTTACGAGACACATCATGATTTTGGCTCCATCTTAGGTAACACAAGTCTGTCATACTGCTCCTTTTTAAAGCTCTTCCACTGTTTTCTAATCTCACTACTCTCCTAGTCAATGCATTCCACGATCCAGACAACCTCCATGCAAAAAATCTTAAAATCTTACTCACTGCTTCTATCGCAGCTTCAAAGGATGGTGAAATTAGTAAATAAATGCAAGTAAAAGTTACAATATGTATATTACTGACATTATTATGGTAATAAAGTAATAACAATATAATAGTAATTATTAATAAATACATATTTCTTCTTCTTCTTTTAAAGAACATAAAGCATAGCTTTACTAAAACGTACTTACTGTATATGATGCATAATATTAGTTAGGTTAATTTTTTAACAATAATGAAGTCACTATTTCCGATGAAATATTCAAACTTTATCACTCTGCTATAATAGCATCTAGAAATGAAGCTACTTAAAAAAAAAATAAAATAAATAAAATAAAATTTAAAAAAAAAACACGAATAAATATGCATTAACATGAAGTGAGAAATCTCTCCATGCAAAAAATCTGTATCTCACCTCCTTGCTCATGCTCCTTGCTCCTTGCCATTCTGGAATGACCACTTGTTCTCCCCAATCTCCCACCATTTTATGAACAACCTCTTGAACGTTAATCCTGTAACAACCCCTTACCAGCTTGTACCTCTCTGTCATATCACCCTTCCTCCTCATATCTACTAGACTCTGCAAATTGAATCTTCTCAACCTTTCTTCATACTCAACATTCTAGAGACCAGAAACTACCTTAAGTCAATTGCCTCTGGACTCTTTACAATATATCTTCAAACCCACTTTTGTGGGTTTGAAGAGATATTGTATGAAAATGTATGAAGAAATTGTATGAAAATTGTATGAAATTGTATGAAGAGATATTGGTCTGGAAAATGCAGATGACAAGGTGTCCAGAGAAAAGCTTTTTAAAACACTCCAATCATATGGAGTGAATAGAACATTATATAGAGCAATACATAGTCTATATTAAAATTTTCAGTCAGCAGTTACAATTCAAGGAAATACAGGAAGATGGTTTGATGTGAAATCAGGGATAAGACAAGGATGTACATTATCTCCAAACATTATCGTTACCAATTATTATTATTTGACCTCCATGGAGCCAGAGCCTCATCATGGGAAGTAGGAAGTACACACTATCACACACAAAGCTCATCCAACAGTACCTTAAACTGATTCAATGCATCTACATTCACAACACACTCATGCAGTGCATTCCACTCACCAACCACTCTCAATGTAAAGAACCTGTTCCTCACTCCTCTGCTCATATCCTCTTTATACAGTTTCCAGAGATTACCTCTTGTTCTACCATCCTCTCCCATTCTATGAAAACTCTCTTACATTTCTACTTGATTACAACCCCTGACTAGCTTGTGTGTCTTAATTATATCCACCCCTCCTCGTATTCACAAGGCTTTGCAATTTACATTCTCTTAATCTGTCCTTGTACTCTGCATTCCAAGACCACTGACCACCTTTGCGAATCTTCTCTGCACCTTTTCTAGCATATCCTTATCACCATGAAAATCTGGTGATCAAATCAATCACAATAATCCATATGAGGTCTGATGAAGGCCTTATACAATGGTATCATAACCTCTTTATTTCTGCATGTCAGAGTCCATTGCATCATTACCATTAGCTGATGTGATATCTTCAAAACTTGTGCAACGTAGCACCAGAATTTCGGGTCCCCATTCATCATCATTCACAGATCTCTCATAATTGCTTACCAAATTTTAAAGTCTTACATTTTGCAACATTAAAATGACAGTTCTACTTACCTGCCAATTCATGCAATCTATTCAAATCCTCCTGTAAAGCCATAACATCTGCTTGACTGTGCATTGCACTCCCCAATTTTGCATCAACTGCAAACAGCTACATATCACCAGTTAAACACATCCCAATATCATTAATATACAAATTGAACAACAATATCATCCCAAAACTGACCCCTGTGGCACAGTGACCTTATTCTTCCAGGATACTGCACCCACATATTCAACTTTCTGATAGTTGAATTTCTGACAGCCAGTCAGATATCCAACTTACTAGTCTGTTATCCAGTCCCATCCATTTCAGTTTATCTAACAGCATGTTGGGTGACAATCTATCAAAAACATTTGCAAAATGTAAGTATACTATGGTATATGCATCCCCCTTATCCAAGGCATTATTACCTTGTTATACTACATTAGTAAGTTAGTAAAACTTGATCTCTCTTTAACCAACCCATGCTAACAGCCACAGGGAGGTACACGCATACTCATTTCTCTATCCTACTTGATACAAAATTAATAACGGAAAAAACTCACGTATAAAGATTATTTAATAGTATAATTTTCGCCTGTGTCTCACAGGCATCTTCAGTACATTAAGCTCAAATTAAATAATAACTGGCAATTCCAAAAAGCGCCACCTAAGTAGCTGGTGTAAGATAACTGAAAAGGTCAATATCTTTCCTAAAAAAATACTATTAAATAATCTTTGTACGTGAGTTTTTCCCGTTATTAATTTTGTATCGATATGTCTACTCACGGTATACCTCTTTTAAAACTTACTCTATCCTACTTTTCACCACTCTCTCTCCAACAGCTTTGCCACATCTCCAGATATACAGATTAGGCTATAATTTGTAGCCACAGCCTTATCACCAGCTTTATGCAGCAGAACAATTTTACCTTTTTTCCACTCTTTTGGAACCTCTGCTATTATAAGACTTAATTAACTACCAATTCCCTGGAACACTCACTTAGACTGTGTGTTGATATATCATCAAATCATGTCACCTTATTGATGTCAAGTTTATTTATTTCCTCATATACCTCCTAGTCATTCGCAATTAAGCCACACTCTCATATGTCCTCTACACTTGAGAGTCTTGTGATTTCACCCTGATGAGGAACAAACGTCCTTATAAATTGATCACTGAATACCTCAACAATCTGCAGCTGTTAATATTCTACCATTTTCATCCATTAACATCATCTTATCATAATCATTCTTCTTTCTACTTGGTACATATCTGAAGAACTCTTTAGGGTTTGTCTTTGCCCGATTTGCTAATTTCTAATAGCCAATTTTATTTGTTGTCCTCTTACTAAGTCACACTCCTCGCTTGTTCTTTGTACTCTTCATGTAATTAATTGTTACTATTATTCATCTTGTACTACCTCCAAAACTAGATTTCATACTTAAGAATCTCATTCATCCATTTTACATTTACTTATTCAGCCATTTGACCTTCAGAATACATTCATGCTGTTATATATTTCTTGGTCAGTTTCCAAGCAGCATTTATATCCTTAACACTCAACTCCTCACACGATGAGGAGTTGAGTGTACTACCCCCAAGCTGCTTCCTAAGCTTGTCATAATTACCAGCCTTGTACTTCCACATAAATCCTTTCCTCCAAGAAGTCCATATGTCTAGTACCAACCCAGGTGATCACTTCATGATCACTCTCACCAACCAGAGCAGAGTATGAAATTTTGCTCACAAATCCGCTGATGAAATGATCAGATCTAAAACCATTGATTGTCATGTACCCTCTGTTATCTCTCAAGAAATTCATTTTTTTTTTCTTCCCATATGCTATCTCTTCATTCCAATCTATACTGCCATAATTAAAATCACCCACAATAATTACCATTCCTTTGTTCACTAACCCAAATTGTTTATACATTTCTTCATCACCACCCATCACATTCCCTGGCCTATAACAACATCCAACTAAATATGTCTTCTTGTCAACCTCCTGTTGGTGAGAGTGATCACTTCATGATCACTCTCACCAACCAGAGCAGAGTATGAAATTTTGCTCACAAATCCGCTGATGAAATGATCAGATCTAAAACCATTGATTGTCATGTACCCTCTGTTATCTCTCAAGAAATTCATTTTTTTTTTCTTCCCATATGCTATCTCTTCATTCCAATCTATACTGCCATAATTAAAATCACCCACAATAATTACCATTCCTTTGTTCACTAACCCAAATTGTTTATACATTTCTTCATCACCACCCATCACATTCCCTGGCCTATAACAACATCCAACTAAATATGTCTTCTTGTCAACCTCCATGTTATATCACACTGCCTCATAACCATTACCACTATTTCCCCCCCTTTCATATCTACCTTATGTGGACTTAATTATCCTGCTATCATCAGCAGCACTTCCTATCCCTTCTTGTTGTTTCTATCCTTGCTTGCAAAAAACTCTTGTATCCTTCTAAATCCATTCCTATTCCCTTTATGATATCATCTTCATTCAACTATGTTTAGCTTATTCCAACTATTTTGGAGTGAATAAACTCAGTGAGTGAAACCATTTCATCTCCCTTATTTCTGATACTCCTGGCATTTGTAAGTAAATACAGTTCACTTTTAGGTCTATAACCATTCCTACCTGACACCATTTGTTGGCTGTGCTATACCTGCCCTTGCCCAATCAGTTTTATCACTGCTTATTTTCTTTATCTGCTGAGTCTCAACTTCCCTGATCTATTCCCTAATATTGGTCATTCCCATACATACATTCTCTACTGCTTCCAACATCCTCTCTCTCTCTCTCTCTCTCTCTCTCTCTCTCTCTACGCCATGTCTCCCTGTCCACCCGGGCTCTCCCCATTTCCCCGTTTGCTTTGTATTTCCATTCTCTCTCTATCTCTTACACTACTACTACTCTTTCCATTGCCATGCATTTCTGTCTCTTCAATACCACTCTCCTGATCTTTCACTCCATCTCTTACTTCTGCTCTCTTGCTTGCATCACATACTGTACTTCCATATGGCAACAGTTTATCCAGTTCACTCGCTCCAAAGCCATTCCAATGCAATCTATCACATCTGTATAATTTCATTCTTCCCTCAAATGCATGTCTTACATCCACAAACTGCACTCCCTTCTCCTCACAGCTCCCCTAGCATGCCATTCACAACTCTTTCTGAACTCATCATTGTCATACCTCAGCAACACACTCACATTCTTTCACTTTATACTGTTATCTTTCACTCTACTCAATAACCTCCTGATATTTGCCCTTACATTTTCTTTTTTTCCAATGAAATCATTTATCACCGTGTTTCCTTCTTACGTCCAAAGCATGAATTATCTTTCTCATTCTTCCTCCTGGATAGTAAACCTTATGGGCTGTCTCATTAACCAATCCTCTAACAATGTAATCTACATACACTGCTATTCCCGAATCACTTGTCACCTCTTTTGCCATTTTTTCTGTCATTCTGTTTTTTTGCATGCTTTCATTTGTTTCCACTAAACCTCTAATATCACTCAACATTTTTCTCATTTCATTTTTCATTTTGAATAACTGTTTCATCAAATCCTACATTCCAGTAAATTCACTCTCTGTCACTGCCATAGTTGCGCTATCCCTCATTCTGCCACACCTTACTTCCGTTTCCTCATTTATACTTCCTTTCTCTCCATTATCAGTTACTTTTGCTTCTACATTATTGTATTCTTTCACTCCTCAGTCTCACTAGCTTTCGTTTATGCTATCTTCCATTCCTTCAGTCTGTTTTGCCTTCGTTAACTTGTAATCTAACAAATTATTGCATTTTCTACAAATCCATACTTTCTCTCATCTGCTGTTCAGTCGCCATGTTTACATATTACATTCAGGACATTGAATCATTTTTGAAAAATGTCCGTCGTTAATGGCACTTGATTTTCATGATATTGATTAACATTCACATGGTTAACCTCATGAGTACTGCAATTGCATTCCGTTCAAAGAAGGCAAGATTCAAAATTTCAATTAATAAAGTTATTAACAGAAGGCCAAAGATCAAGAAAACACGGTAGGTTTTTAAAGTAAACAATAGTATACTAAAATTCAAGCAATATCCACCAATTATTATGCAAAATAGCACTTATCTTTTCCAGAGCACTTTATTAACACTATGACGTTGCAGCTGAGCATGAAATAATTTATAATGCTTAATCATTATAAATATCTATAGTTCAGATATGCATGTTCTGGCATTTGATATCATGCACTCTTATTTTGCAGCCTAAGTAATTAAACTGTTTCACCTGTTCTCTTAATTTATTTTCTTTGACAAATGCATCTGACTTTTGATTTCTTTTTGTATATTTTTAAATTGTACCATCTGAGATTAATCTCTAATCTCAGATGATATGGTCACTTACACAGAATGGGAGAGGAAAGATTAGCAAAATAAGTGTTCTTTGCCAGGTTGACAGGAAACAGACCCAGAGGAAGATGTAGATGGATTGATACAGTAAAAAGTGCCTTAAAAGAAGATCTGATACTGTTGACAAATAATAGATTAATTTGGAGGAAAATTGTTGATCAGAAGTTAGTAATGGTGTGACTTTTTTCATGTAATACTATTATAATTATCCTGTACACCTCCTGAGAATACATATCAGGAATTTGACGATGATGATTAAATTGTATTGTTGACTTATTTTGTTTAATTCATAGGTGGCTAACAGCAGGCCCACGGGCCGCATGCAGCCCATAGCGTTATTTTGTGTGGCCCTTGGCAGGATAAAAACTATATTAAATTCTATGTATTATCAATTTAGCTATTAGTTTCGACTGCAGATTTTCTGATTGATATACTAGTTATATTCATTATTTCTGATGATGGAAACAATTTATATTCTCAACATGGAATCAAAATTGCTTTAAAAAGATTACTCAATTTATAAAATCTACTGCTTCTCTGTGCGAGTTGTAGTAGTGGGAGTGGTAGATTTCTATGCGCTCCAGAGTAAGGCATCATTAAAAGTCACTTGCTTTGCTCTGGTTACAGTGATCAGTTTCAGAGACTCAGTTTCACAGTTAACAGTGTTATTGTTGCAGTTTGTGTCCCCTGGTCAGTTACTTCAGCCTTTGTGTACTATGAGTAAGAAACATAAGATCTGTGAAGAAAACAGGTCATTTCACGAGAAATGAGAAAATGAATTTCTGTTTATAAACAATAACTACAACAAACCACAGTGCCTTGTGTGTTTGCAAGTATTGTCTGTGCACAAGGAATATAACCTCAAACGTCACTACATACAGCACCATGCCACTAAATACCAAGAATTGTATGTAATTTAAAGAGAAAGGTTAGTGCTCAGAAATCTATTTTTACTAAACCAACATCAATACAAAAAAGCTCACTCTTGGCATCGTTTGTTGTAAGCACAGAGATAGCAAAAGCAAAAAAATCATTATCTGATGGTAAATTTGTAAAACACTGTTCTGTGAAAATGGCACATGCATTTGGGGAAGATAAAATTGTCGGTGAGTTTGAAAGCATCTCACTATCAAAACAAACTGTAACAAAAAAAGAGTTGAGGAAATAGATTCTCACATATTAAATAAATTAAAAAGTGTTATTACAGATTCGGCTTACTTCTCATTGGCTCTGGATGAATCAACTGATATAATAGATACAGCTCAACTTCTAATTTTCATTCAAACTGTTTCCAAAGACTTTGTTATTAATGAAGAGTTACTAGCATTAGAGTCATTGCATAACACAGCCAAAGGTCAAGACATTTATGATGCAGTTATGAAGGTTGTAAATGGTAGAGGTGACATCAACTATCTCACAGCTATTGTGACACTATTAAATTGGAGTTGTGTGACCTTCATTCAAAGTGACTCCTTCTTCCAGTCAAGAGTGGAGATAGGCATTGACTTTTGGAAACTGGTACCAAGGGAAAAATATCCTGCAGTGAGTGATTTCAGCTTGAGAATTGCATCTATGTGTAGAAGCACATACATATGTGAATGCACTTTCTCAACTATGAGGGCAGCTAAATCGTCACAAAGAAGCCGACTGACTGATGACCACCTTCAGGATTTGTTATGAATATCATCCTCATCGTTGAAAATTGACTTTGATGAACTTGTTGCTGCACATGAACACCCACAGTGTTCTCATTAAGTTGTATTACATGTAAAAAAACCAGAAATATATAATTAAATTTAATTTAACAACTTATATTTAAAACAATCAAGTATTTTATATTGTTCTCCCAGTAGTAAAATGATTTAACAAATATAGTAATTCAATACATATAACTATTGTCTTGAAAAAATCCAGAGTTTATTTTTATTTAAGTTCTGTCTAAAAGTGTGCAGCCCATGATGCTACCACTTATCATATATTGGCCCTCGTATAGAATGAAGATGACCACGCCTGGTTTAATTCGTAAACTGATTTTTGAAGGTCATCTTCATTGTCTTGTCATATAATCTTATCATCTGCATACAGCATTGTATTGATAATTCTTTTGGTTTACTGTTTTCCATATTTTAATAATCTGATCAATATATCAATATATATTGATATATTGATCAGATATATTGAAAAGAATTATCAATACAATTATCAATACAAAGAATTATCAATATATATATATATATATTGAATAGAGTTGGAGATAAGCTACATCCCTGTGAAACACCTTGATTAATTTCCATCTCTTGTGTTAATTTATTACCTAACTGTAACTCAATTTTTGTTTCTTTATATAAACTTTGTATAGCTTGTACCAAATGTAATGGATATCCTTGTTTTTTTCATTATACTCCATAAGTTTTCTCTACATATATTTTTTGTGAAA
The DNA here is from genome assembly GCF_054136105.1 of Typopeltis vanoorti. Classification (NCBI taxonomy): domain Eukaryota; kingdom Metazoa; phylum Arthropoda; class Arachnida; order Uropygi; family Thelyphonidae; genus Typopeltis; species Typopeltis vanoorti. The sequence continues at coordinate 68,539,484 of NC_143573.1, read as the reverse complement.
GCTTTCTCATAATCTATAAAGGCCAAATGTGTTTCCAAATGAAATTACCATCTTTTTTTTTTCAATAATTTGTTTTAAAACATATATATTGTCTATACACAATCTTTCATGCCTGAAACCATTTTGTGCTTCTGAGAATATATTATTTGCAAGATTTCTATCTTTATTCAAAATTTTACTGTATATTTTGTAACTTCTACTTAATAAACTTATTCCTCTAATTTCCACAATCATCTCTTTCTTCAAGACAAGATATAACCATAGCTTTTGACCTTTTGACTGATCTGACAGAACTCACATTTCCTCCTAAGGTTATTTATTATTATTATTATTATTATTATTAAAACAAGACCTCATGGAGTCAAAGACTCATCTAGGAGGTCCTTTTATCTCACACACATCTCATCATACCGGGTCTTAAACACATTCAAACTTGGAATGCCTTGCAGACACCACACTCTCAGGCAAGGCATTCCAATCATTCACAACTCTGCACGAAAAAAACCTGCCTCTCACTCCCCTACTCACACCCTCTTTATACAGTTTCCAGGTATGACCTCTGGTTCTCCCCTGATCTCCCACTATTCTCTGTAGAACTTCTCCACCATTGATCCTATAACAACCCCTTACCAACTTGTAGGTCTCTATCATATCTCCCCTCTTCCTTCTCTCCACTAGACTCTGCAAATTACATCTTTTCAATCTTTCCTCATACTCGACATTCCAGAGGTCAGAAACTACCTTAGTCAGTCGCCTTTGCACCCTTTCCAACATCTCTTCATCCTTCTGAAAACCAGGTGACCAAATCTGGGCACAATAGTCCATGTGTGGCCTAATCAAAGCCTTATACAATGGAACAAGAATCTCCCTACTTCTACACGTCAGTGTCTTCCTCATCATTCCCAGAAGTCTTTGTGTTGTCTTCACAATTTTGGCGACGTGTCCCCTAAATTTTAGATCCTTATCCACTATCACTCCCAGATCTCTTATTTCCTCTACTTCCAACAATATATTCTCACCAAGCATAAATTCTGCATCCCATCTTTGTTTTCCAAATTTTAAAACCTTACATTTTGCAACATTGAACTCGCATCCCCATTTGCTTGCCCAATCACTCAATTTATTCAAGTCTTCTTGCAAGGCCACAACATCTTCACTACTCTTTATGGTTCGTCCCAACTTTGCATCATCTGCAAACAACTGAATATCTCCATCCAAATCTTCGCCAATATCATTAATATACAAGTTAAATAGTAATGGCCCTAAAACAGATCCCTGAGGCACTCCACTAGTGACTTTCCTTTTCCTGGATATTGCACCCCCATACACAACTTGTTGATACCTATCAGATAGCCAGTCTCCAATCCAATGCACTAATCTAATATCCAACCCCATCTGCTCTAGTTTGACTGTCAACTTATCATGAGGTACTCTATCAAAAGCTTTTGCAAAATCCAAGTATATTACTGTGTATCCTTCTCCTCTGTCCAAGGAAGCAGTCACTTTATTGTAATAAGTAAGTAGATTACTAAAACACGACCTCCCTTTAGCAAATCCATGCTGTCCATCAAAGATTATACCATTGTTGTCAACCCAACTCTGGATCCAAGTTCTCACAAGCTTCTCCAACAACTTAACCACGACACCTGACACACAGATAGGCCTATAGTTTGATGCTTGAGTACGATCACCTCCTTTATGAAGTGGCACAATCTTGCCCTCCTTCCACTCTTTAGGGACTTGACCAAGTGCAAGACTCGTATTAAAAAAATATGTCAAGGCAGGTGTCAACACTCTGGCACATTCATTCAGAATACGCGGTGATATATTATCAAGTCCCACAGCCTTATTTACATCTAGTTTACTCAACTCCCCAAACACCTCTTGCTCACTTACAGTCAGTCTCTCCTCCCCATCATCAACTGCTCTTAATCTCTCCATGAAGTCACATTCACAAGATTGAAAGATCTTTATGAACTGCTCAATTAAGTATCTCCACCACACATTCTGCAACAGCTGTCTTTATACCATTTCCTCCAATCAATGTCATCCTTCCATAATCATTCTTTCTTTCTTTTGCTGGCTACATATCGAAAGAACTCCCTAGGATTCTTTTTAGCTTCATTAGCTAACTGCTGTTCATACCTCTCTTTAGCTACTTTCACCAACCAAGTCACTCTCCTTGCCTGGTCTTTGTAGAACTCATGAAATTGGTTACTTCCACTTCTCTTATGCTGCCTCCACAATGCCCTTTTTCTCTGTATTGCATGCTTAATCTCTTTATTCATCCATCTCACACCTAACTTATTTAACCTTCTCACCCGTGGTATACATTTAGACATTGCATCTACTAAATATTTTTTGAAAATCCCCCAAGCTGCATTGATCTCTTTTCCAGCTAACTTCTCATTCCATGCTACACCTGCAAGCTGTCTCCTGAGCTCTTCATAATCACCCCCCTTGTAGTTCCACATATACCCTTTTTTCACAGGGGTCCTTGCACTGCTGGCAACCACCCAAGTAATCACCTCATGGTCACTTTCACCAGTTGGTGGATGATTTGATACCTCATTGATAATTACATCCTCCGATGAGATGACCAAATCCAAGACCCTTAATCCTCTTGTGCCCTCTGTTACATACTGTCTGAGGTAGTTATCCCTCAAAAACTCAAGAAACTCATTTTCTTTACTTCCAGTTGCTATCTCTTCATTCCAGTCTATATTGCCATAATTAAAATCACCCATAATGATCACCCTTTTCTTATTTGCTTGGCTTATTTGACTATACATTTCACTATCACCACCATCCACATTACCAGGTCTATAACAACATCCCACCCAGTATTTGATTCTATTCACCTCTATCTCACACCATACTGCCTCAAAACCACTGGCCCCATTTCCCTCTTGCATCTCTACCTTGTATGGACATAACTCTTTCTCTATCATCAATAGCACTCCCCCTCCCTTTTTATCCCTTCTATCCACACGAAACACATCATACCTTTCCATCTCTATTCCTGTCAGGATGTCATCCTCATCTAACCATGTCTCACTTATTCCGACAATCTCTGGGTGCACAGACGCAATTAGTGCAACCATTTCATCTGCCTTGTTTCTTATACTTCTAGCATTGGTATACATACACAACAACTCATTTCTGGATCTACAGCTAGTTCCACTGATACCACTCACTCGATGTGATCTCTCCATGCTGGACTGGGGCCATTTCCCTTTCTGCTTCTTCATTTTAGAACCCTTTGCAATTCCATCTGTTTCCTTTTGATCCCTGATCATCCCATTACTTTCCTGCCTACACATTCTCTCACCTCCTCTTGGAGCATCCACCTTTCTCACGCTGTGTATCCCTGTCCACCCTGAGCCTCGCCGTTTCCCTGCTCCTCTTGCACGCCCATTCTCTCATTTTCTATACTCATACCACTCACTTCCACATTCATTTCCACTCCTTCAATCTCTCCTGTCTTACTCTCCTGTTCTTCCACATCACTCCCCTCTCGATCTGATTCATTCTCTCTATTCACTTCTCTACCTTCCAGCAGCAGTCTCTCCAAGCGACTCACACCATAACCACTCAAATGCAGTCCATCGCTCCCATACAGCTCACTTCGTCCCTCAAACTCATTCCACACATTAACAAACTGTACTCCCATCTCCTCACACATTTCAGCCAGAATATCATTCATAATCCTTGCTCTCTGCCTCATTTCACCACAATCATACCTAGGCAACACACTGACCACCCTTCCTGTCACACTATTCTCCTTTATCTTTCCAAGCAGTCTCCTGACATTCATTTTGACATGCTCTTTGTTCTCTCTCAGATCATTTGTACCAATTGATACAATTAACTCTTTTGCTCGTTCCCGCCTCATATTCAATGCCTCAATCACTCTACTCATTTTACCGCCTGGAAAACATACCTTGTGCATTTTATCCATTATTAAAGGTGTGATATTTTATCCTATATCACACCTTTAATAATGGAGTCGCCATACAATGCCACTCGCTCATCTTTTGTTATCTCTTTCATGCCATCATGATTTATTTTAATAGTTTTGACCTGAATTCTCTTAATTTCATTCCGCATCCATTTCATTTCTTGCTTCATCCAATCCAATTCACCTTCTGAACCTCGTGACACATTCACTCTATCATTAAATCTTTCTAACTTTCTAACTCTCGACCCCCTCTTCTCACTTTCCCTCTCATTCATCCTTCTTTGTTTCCGTACTTTCGGTCCAACATACGTCCAACTTTCACTATCATTCTTCTCACTTTCACTCTCACATATCTTTCTTTGTTTCCGTACTTTCGGAATAACATGCGTCCAACTTTCGCTATAATTCTTCTCACTTTTACTGTCATTCATCTTTCTTTGGTTCAGTACTTTCGTTCCAACATGCGTCCAACTTTCGCCATCAGTCATTCTTTTTTCACTATCATTCATTCTTTCGATTTTTTTTACTTGTGATTTCTGCACCACGCCATTTCTACTTTCATTCGTTCTCTCAATTTCGTTTCTTTCCGCCTCACTTTCATCCCTTTTAACATCAGTTACGGTTGTCAAATCGCTCTTTTTCTTTTTTCCTGATTTTTTAACATTTTTTCGCCTGTCTTTCTCGCCATCCTCTTTCAAACGTGCACTCGCGACATAATCGGTACTAGCACTTTCTGTCATCAACTTCATATTCGCATTCATCAATTCCTCACCAATATAAACTTCAAGAATCCTTGTTGTAAATATTCTCCACCATATTTCCATGCTTTGTATTTATGCCAGCTAATCCAGTTGTTTTTCTGTTTTTTATACCTTTACTGCATCTTTTAGTTTTTCCAATCTAACTACATCAGTACAGATTCTTTCATTGTTCTTTATTAATAAATTTGGATCTTCTTCTTGGCTTCCGTATTAAGCAATTGTTTGCCTGTAACATTTTCAAGGGTTTAAAAAGTCTTCTGCCCATCTCCTCCTTGGTCTTCCTCTTGATCGGTGTCTCTTTGGTTTATATTTCCAAACAATATTTGGCCATCTGTCCACAATCATTATTTTTATGTGGTTTTTCCAGTTCTTTCTATAGTTTGTGATGTCTTCTGTTATGTGAATTATGGATAACTGTTTTCTTATTTCTTCATTTCTTATCTTGTCTATTCTTATGTAGCCTACAAGTGATCTTAGAAACTTCTTTTTTGCAGCTTCCACTTTTTTTATCTTATTCTCCCCAAGTCCAAGTTTCACTGCCATATTTCAAAATTGGTTTGGCTATTATTTTGTATAGTTTTATTTGGTTGTTCTAGACATGTACTGAAGTCTGTATTCAAAGTTCCAATGACTGCTAGGAATTTTTGCTTTTTATATGCAATGCCAATTTCTCCATTGGAGCTTATGTAATTTCCTAGATATTTAAATTTGTTCACTCGTTCTATTACTTTGTTGTGGATGACTAGTTTGCATCTTTTAATTTCTTTACCTTGAAATGCTATTGATTTCGTTTTAATTGTTGAGATTTTCATGTCATATTGTTCTGTTGTTTTATTCAATACATGCAGATTTTTCTGTAATTGGGCTTCATTTTTAGCAACTTGATCGACAGCATACAAAAGGCTGGTTAATTCTTTATTTCCTATTTTCATTCCTATGATTTTGTTTTTCCTCCATTCTCTTGAAATTTTTTCCACATATATATATATATATATATATATATATATATATATTGAAGAGTATTGGTGATAATCCATTTCCTCGAATGAGACCTCTATTGGTTTTAATTTTTTTAGTTGTTTCGTTATTAATTTTAATTTGAATATAGCTTTCTTCCATTATATTTTGCTATTGCTTTTGTTGTTTGAGGTAGAGCTTTCAATTCATACAGTATATTGATTAATTTTGTTCTGTTGATTTGATCATATGCTTTCTCATAATCTAGGAAGGCCATATATATGTTGACAGGTTAAATTCTATTCTTTTTTCTATAATTTGTTTGAGTGCAAATGTAGGATCTGTGCAGGATCTTCCTTTCCTAAAGCCACATTGTTCTTTTCCAATAATTTCCTTGGCCCATAGTGTTAATTTACTTTTAATTATATCTAGATATATTTTATAGCATATATTTAATAAGGATATTCCTCTGTAATTTCTGCAATCCTTTCTCTCTCCTTTTTTGAATATGTTTATGACTATTGTTTATGTTTATGTTCACCCCATCCTTGTCGACGTCTGACTTTTAAGGGAGACTAAAATTTTGAGTGTAAGAGGGAGAAACTTAAGCAGTGATTGTATATTTGTTGATTCTTATTTGCAGAATAAATTGCAGAATAGAGTGGATAAAAATCGGCATGGGACTACGGAAATTAGTGACATGTACATCAGTTCTAAATCTGGTACAATAACTAAAGGGAATCTGCAATTTTTGTATACTAATTGAATACTAATGCAAGAAGCATTTGAAATAAGAGGGAAGAATTTTTGGCATTAGTCAGTGCAATCTCACCAAAGGTTGTAGGCATTAGTGAAACTTGGCTGTGGTCACTGGAATTAAATGTGATGGGTACAGTATTTTCAAGGAGAAGATAGAACTGGGGAGGAGTACTGTTGATGATAGCTGATGAGTTGCAGCCAAAGAAAGTAGTATATCAAGATGATAGACATGTGAATAATAGTTCATTTGAGGCTATCTGGTGTGAAATAGTGACCATTGCAACCAAATATACAGTTGGTTGCTGTTATAGGCCAAGGGATACAGGGGGTGATATTGAATTCATGCATCAGAAAATTAGTGCAATGAGTGCAGGGTTATCACGAGTGATTATCGTGCGGGATTTTAATTATGGTGATATAAATTGGAAGAAGGAAATATCACATGGCAAAAAGGAAATGGAATTCATACATCTTCTACGAGATAATTACTTGAAACAGCACATAACTGAAGGGACACGTGGTGTGAGAGTGTTGGACCTGGTCATTGGTTCAGAGGATATATGCATAGGTAAGGTGTCCTCATTACCTCCAATTGGTGAGAGCGATCATGTGGTATCGATTTGTGAAGTTGCAAAATTTGTGGATTTTTCTCTTAAGAAGGTATATACGGAACTACACGTTAGGCAATTATAACAAGCTTTGGAGTGAGCTTACAGCCGTCCCATGGCAGAACATATTGCAGGAGAAAGATGTTAGCAGTGCATGGGATAAAATCAGCAGGTATCTGAGGAAGGCAATATCAGAGTTACCAGCATAGTAAGAAAAGCTAAATCAGATTATGAGAAGACCTTAGCCAAGGAGATCAAGGGTAATTCCAAAGAGTTCTTCCACTATGTGGCAAGTAAAAGGAAGAATGACTTCGGAAAGATAACTTTAGTGGGTGCTGATGGTATTAAGGTGACAAATTCAGATGTAATAGTAGAGTTACTGAGTGATCACTTTTCAAAAGTCTATCATCCAAGTGATATCTCTGTACCTGTAGCAATAACTAATGTGAAAACTGAAGCTAAGAAATCAGAAGTACTTAGTATATTGCAAAATTTAAATGTAAACACTGCTGTAGGTTTAGATGGAATATCAGTTTGGGTGCTGCATGAATGTGCAAAGGAATTGCCAACTGTCAAGTTCCTCTGCATAAAGGCGGCTCTAAAACTGCGGTAGTTAATTACAGACCAATCACCATCTCGGGAGTGATGGTAAAAGTATTGGAAAAATTAGTTAAAGACAAAATTCAAGAATGGGTGGATTAGGATATGATACCCTATAGGGGCCAACATAGTTTTGTTAAAGGTCGATCCTGCCTTAGCAATTTATTAGCTTTTTATAATAAAATGACATCTGAGTTGGACAAAGGAAATGGCTATACAGTGGTACTTCTGGATTTTGCTAAGGCTTTTGACAGGATACCCCCATGGAATACTGTTGTGCAAATTGGAGCAGATGGGGATGGATACTAAACTGATGATATGGATAGGAGAGTGGCTCAGGGAGAGATACCAGAAAGTGGTGTATGGAAGAGCAGAGTCCAGGATGAGGCAGGTGATTAGTGGTGTGCTTCAGGGTCTCTGTGCTTGGGCCATTGTTGTTTAATTTGTACATAAATGATATAGCAAATGGCTTGAAGGGAGATATTCAGTTGTTTGCTGATTATGCAAAGTTGGGTAGCACAATAAAAAATCAAGCTGATGTTGAGAGTTTGCAGGATGATTTAAATAAGCTGGCGAAATGGGCAAAAGGTTATGGATCTCAGTTCAAGGTGGAAAAGTGTCAAGTTATGTATTTTGGGATTAAAAGATTACCAGCTGTGTACTACATTGATGGAATGGTACTCTAAGAGATTGTGAGAGTAGAGACTTAGGGGTGTTGGTAGATAGGGAGATGAAGTTCAGGGGTCACATTGCTAAGGTATCCAAGTTTGCACATAGGATTACTTGGTTATTGAGGAACACACTAACATCCAGAGATAAAGAGGTTATTATTCCTCTTTATAAAGCATTGATACTTCTACATTTGGATTACTGTGCTCAGGTCTGGTCACCTGGATTCCTTGGAGATGAGGAAGTTGTGGAGAGGGTTCAGAGGAAAGTGACTAAGTTGGTGAGTGATGTAAAAAATGCTCCCTACATTGATAGATTGAAAGCTTGTGGATTGCAGAGGCTGGTTGATAGGTGGAGAAGAGGGGATATGATAGAAACATTTAAATTACTAAAAGGTTTTTATAAGATTGATGCAGGGGAAATGTTTCAGCTGTTTGATAGTGATGGAAGAACAAGAGGTCATCCCTGGAGATTAAGGAAAAGTGTGGTTAACAAGGGTGTGAGAACAAGGTTTGTTGCCTGGAGGGTGGTGAATGAGTGGAATGCCTTGCCTTTCTCTGTTGTGAGTTCTTTGTCTGTAAATGAATTCAAGAAGAGATGTGATAGATATTGTTTTGATAATTTGGGTCTTCTGCGATGACTCTACTGACTCCATGGAGATACCTGTAATAATAATAATAATTGCTGTCTTCCATTCTGGTGGGATGTTTCCTTCATCCCATAGTCTGTTTAAAAATTTAATTAATCATAATTGAAATGGTTTAGAGCTGTATTTGTATGGTTCTGAATTTACTCCGTCTTCTCCTGTAGCTTTTCTATTTTTTAGTTTTTCCAATATTTTCTTTAGATCATTTAACTGTATTGGTTCGTCATTTGTTTCTTGACTTATTACTTGTTTTATTTCAATATGATTATTATTGTTTGGAAGTTGGGTGTAGTGATTATGGTCCATTCTTTTGGAGAGGGGCCTTCTAATTATAGATTATCCTTTGTTTCTTGAGTCATTTTTTTAATGATTTTATAGCTCTTTAGTTGAGGTCCATTTATGTCATGCTCTAATCTGGATGCAAATTTTTCCCAGTCTTGTCTTCTGATTTTCCTGGTTTCTTTTCTTGTTATTGCTCTGATTCTTTTATATTATTATCATCATCATTATTATTATTATTATTATTATTATTATTACCTAACACCTCCAGCGAGTCCAGAGGCTCATCGAGGGAGGACACCTACTCTACAACTCTCCATCTCCGCCAGTCCACCAACCACAACTACCTTCATCATTTACACCAACACCATCTATCACCGACCATCACCACTAGTATTTTCACAGTCATTCATAAATATCCATGCCCACGCTGGATTCGAACCCGCAGCCTTTTGGCTGGAGAGCGAATATGCTAACCACTCGGCCAGCCAGGCTTCATTTCCTATAGTTCTGTCGTTTAACCATTTAAAGTAGATTTTTTTTTTTTCTTATTAAAGATTTTATTTCTGGGTTACAGGTTCTTAATCCTTTCCTTTTTCTTCGCAGTGTTGTCCCTATGACTTCATATGCTGCTTGTTTTACTATTTGTTTAATGTTTTGCCATTCATTTTCTATATCTGTATCTTCATTTATTTTCTTTGTATGATTTGTAAGTCTTTTTTGATATAGCTCTCTGATACTATCTTGCTGTAACAGTTCTATCTTAAATTGCCCTTGCTTTTGTTTTTGTGTTCTTGTACTGTTTCTGTTTCTCTGGTTTAATAGTACTGATTAATAAATAGTGATCTGAGTCAATATTGCATCCTCTGTATACGCTTCAGTTTCTTATCAACTTCTTTAGTTTTTCAACCACTATTATATAGTCAATGATGCTTTTATATCCTCTAGCTTCCCATGTATATTTATGTATATCTTTATGTTTAAAGAAGCAGTTGGTGATTTTCATATTATTATAGGCCACAAATTCTCTGAGTTCTGTTCCATTGTTATTTATGGTGTTTTATCCCTGATTACCTATTAAATCTTTAAATGTATTTGATCCAATTCTAGCATTGAAATCACCTGCAATGATTAAGTAATCTTGTTTATTAGTGTTCTGAATTACGTTTTGGAGGTTTTATAGAATTCTTCTGTTTCAGATTTTTTTCCTTTTTCGGATGCATATATTCCTATGATTGTAATAAATTTCTTATTTAATTTAAGTCTGGCTGCTATTATTCTTTCAGAGGTCCAGTTATATGATTCAATTTTGTCTTTCCATTTATTACTGATTATGATGGCTATACCTGCAGCTGCTCGTTTTTCGTTGGGTACTCCACTGTATATTAAACTGGAGTCCTGAAGTTCTGTAGAGCCTTTTGAATTTTTCTTTGTTTCTGAAATTACTGCTATTTCTATTTTCATTTCTGTTTGAGCTTTTTGTATTTCTTCAATCTTGTGATTGATGCCTCTTATGTTTACTGTTCCAATCCGTATCCAGTTCATAGTCCTTTTTTCCACTTCTGTTTCGTTATCCATTTCGGCTGTCTGGTTTTTATTCCCTTGAAATTTCTGAGTAAAAGAATTTGTCAACTGGGCTGGTTACCAACCATTTACAGCCTAGTCTGGTGATGGGGCTGCCACCTTAGGGCCTCCAGACATGCTCACTTTGGTCCAGGACTACTTATTGGGTATTCACAGCCAACCACCATTTCTGATGGCCATTCCCCTATCCGCCACCTGGGGACCCGCTTGGTCACAGTAGCTCTGCTCCAAGATGATTTGGATTATACCATAAAATAAATTTGGATTATACCATAAAATAAATTTGGATTATACCATAAATTCTTATAATGATCTTTCCATTGTGTCTTTTGTATTATGTTGATTTGTTCTGTATCTTTTTCTTCATTGTTTAATTTCCTTAATATTTTGTAGCCTTGTATTGTCTTACATGTATATCTTCTATTTTATTAATAAATATATTCCAAGAATCTTCATGGGCTTCCTGTATTATGGTTTAAGCTATATTTCTTTTGTGTTTTGTATATTTTTTCTGTTTCTTTTTGTATGATTTTGAAGGAATTATTTATTTGCTACTTGTTTTTCTTTTATTGCTTTTGTTATGTTATGGGGTGCTTAAGGGTCAAAGCTGTATAACTGAGAGGAGACCTCCACATAGCCTTTAAAGGGATGCGGAGAACCGACCAGGGCTTCTGAGCTAATGTCCAATCCTCACCTTCTCGTGGTGCACCCTGTTGGGTATCTACTTTGATACTGAACGAACGAGGATGGGCTGGCAATTTGGGATTTAGCCGACCAAATTGTATTCTTATTGGTTAAACCAAAATAAAAAATGATGGTACAACATGACAAAATTTCATGCCGGCTGGGGCGTCGCCCAGTTAAACAAGGCCCCCGTTGTTTTCGCCAGGGAACCAGGGTGAACAGCGAAAAGTCAGCTACTGGAACAAATCTGAAAACACACCCCAACTCAACATCACCAGAGTTAAAGATCAGTACTATCAACATAAGAAGCCTGAATGGCAAAGAACTGGAGTTAGCTGAGGAATTAGATAAGTACCAGATCGACATAATAGGGGTTACTGAAACAAAAAAGACAAAAACTGGTGAGATCTTTCTGAGCAATAAATACAAAATGTTATATTCAGGCAATGACAATCAAGGAAAAGAAGGAGTAGCCATAGTATTCAACACAAAATACGAGGCTAATCTTCTTGAATGGCAGTCAGTCTCAAGTAGAGTAATGTGGGCAAATATGAGAATGGGGAACTGGACAATGAGATTTATTTGTGCCTATGGTCCCACAGAAGGTTCTACTAAGGTAGAAGTGGAGGAATTTTTTGAGGCTTTAGAAAAAGCAACTGACACAATGAAAAAGGAAAAGTTGGTCCTTGTTGGGGATCTAAATAGCAGAGTAGGAAATGATTGTGAGACATACAAAAATATTTTGGGAAAATTTGGAGAAAAGAGCAAAGCTAATAATAATGGCAAATATCTGTTGGATTTCTGCTCAGGACATGGACTGGTTATTACTAACACCATGTTCCAACATAAAAATGTGCACAAATTCACATGGAGAGAAGAGGCTAGGAATAAGAAAAGTCTCATTGACTATGTTATTGTTGATAGTGATGTTTTCTCCCTGGTGCAGGACACCAGAGTGTACAGAGGATTTGAAATTGGAAGTGATCACTATTTAGTCTTGAGCAGGATAAAATTGAATTTCATATTGAAAAGAATAACATGTAAGAAAGTTTTAAAGCAAATAAAAGTTGAGCAGCTCTCAGATGTGAACTGTAGACTAAAATACAGAAAGATTATTGAAAAGAAAATGAAAGAGTTTGAGAACAGGAATCAAACCTTGGAGATTCAGTGGCAAACTCTGAAGAAAACATTGATTGATTCTGCCAGAGAGGCATGTGGTGAGGTTGTGTGCAAGGATGAAAAAAATCAGAACTCCCTGGTGGACACAGGAAGTTAAAGAGGCAGTGAAGGAAAAGAAGAAAGCATATCAAAAGTTCCTGGCAAATAAGTCAGCTTTTACTCTTACAGAATGCAGAGACAAATGTAAGAAAGCTAAACAGTGTGTAAAACTAGCTAAACAAAAGTCATGGGAGGACTTTGGCAAGAATATAGAAAATAAATATCAAAAAGGTGGCAAAATATTCTGGAGATTGTTGAAGAAGCTTAGGAATGGAGGAAAGAGTGCTGTAAAAGGAATTAGAGATGATAAAGGTGAAATGAAAACAGGAGAAAAAGATATCCTTGAAGTATGGAGTAATTACTTTGAAAAACTGCTAAATGAAACAAGCAGTGATGACAGCATAGTGATAAAAAACACTGACCAGGCATGCAGTCAGGAATACATATCCATACTTGAAGTAGAAAAAGCCATCAAAGGCTTGAAATGTGGAACGGCAGCAGGAGTAGATGATATTCGACCAGAAATGCTGAAGTATGGTGGTATAAGAGTCTTACAGTGGCTGCACTGCATAGTTCAGAAAGCCTGGACAGAGGGACGAATTCCCGATGATTGGAGTAGAGCTCTCATAGTACCCATATATAAAAAGGGAAATAAAACTGAATGTGAGAATTACAGAGGTATTTCCCTACTGAGTGTTCCTGGCAAGATCTATGTAAGTATATTTGAGAAACGGTTGAGAAGAATTGTGGAAGAAAAGCTTGGTGAAGAACAAGCTGGATTCAGGCCAAATAGAGGCTGTCAGGATCAGATCTTCACTTTACGACAAATAGTCGAGAAAGCATGGGAATATAACAAAGATCTGTATTTAAGTTTTGTCGATTTGGAAAAGGCATATGACAAGGTGCCAGGAGAGAAGCTGTTCAATACGCTGCAGTTATATGGTGTCAATTGGGCATTATATCAAGCAATACTTAGTCTTTATTTGAGTTGTAAGTCAGCAGTTAGAATTGAAGGAAGTACAGGAAGATGGTTTAATGTTAAATCTGGTGTGAGACAAGGATGTACATTATCCCCTCTGTTATTCATTATCTATATGGATCACATTATGAAGGGATGTGGTATTAAACCTGATATCAAAATTGGAGATGTTTATGTCAGCTCCTTGCTTTATGCGGATGATGTTATACTTCTAAATAAATCCGCTCCAAGTCTGCAAGATTCTCTGACTAAATTGAATAACTGTTGTAATAGATATGATATGATGAAGGTCAGCAATAAAAAGACAAAGTCAATGAAAATAGGCAGAATCATTGAAAATGTCAACTGTGTTGTGAATGGAGAACCTGTGGAACAAGTAAAACATTTCAGCTACTTAGGCACGATTTTTACTGAAGATGGTAAATTAAATATAGAAATAGACAACAGAATCAGCAAAGCTGGTATGGTGGGAAGTCAATTGAATAAATTCATATGGAATAAGAAAGAAATTAGTCGGAACACTAAATTAGCTGTATACAAGACAGTGTTCAAACCAGTTTTAACTTATGGATCTGAGAGCTGGGTCAGATGTAAAACACTTGACTAAAGACTAGAGACCGCAGATATGAGAGTCCTGAGAAAGATTAGTGGCGTGAACAGATGGCATCAATGGCAATATCATATTAAAAATGAGGATATTAGGATAGAACATGACATTGTCAGCATCCAGGAATGCATTAGCAGAGCTAATCTCAGGTGGTATGGTCACTTAAATAGAATGGGAGAGGAAAGATTAGCAAAACAAGTGTTCTCTGCCAGGTTGGCAGGAAAACGACCCAGAGGAAGACCAAGATATAGGTGGATTGATACGGTACAAAGTGCCTTAGACAATAGAAATATAAGATCTGATAATGTTGGAGTCTTGACAAGTAACAGACTGATTTGGAGGAAAATTGTAGATAGGAAGTTAGTAATGATGTAATTTTTTCATGTAGTACTGTCATATCCTGTACACCCCTTGAGGGTACATGGCAGGAATTTGATGATGATGATGATGCTTTTGTTATATCTATGTTCAAATTTTTAATGTTTTTTTCCTATTTAATATTTTATTTTTATTTCCAAGTATTTCAGAGGCTGCTTTATGAATTGTCTTTATTAAAGTTTTCCATTCTTCATCTATATATCTTCATTAATTTTAGCTTGTTTTAGGTTATCTGTTAATCGTGATTAGCTTTTCAATGCATTCTTCTTGTAATAGATATACTTTGTATACTTATTCTATTACTGAAAATGCAAAATGCAAAAAGTCTAAATACCGTATTTTCCGGTGTATAAGATGCACTTTTTTACCTTAAAAATTCATCTTAAAAATGGGGTGCGTCTTATATAATGAAGGTAAAGATTGTTTCCTCTTTTCAAAATCATACGCACTCCCTTTTATGTTCCAAGATCTTTGTAGGCGGTTAATGGTACAATCAAATTGATGCGTGACCTTCATGTGACTTCTAGTGCGTCATTGGCTAAGAACGGGGAGCCCCTATTCAAGTTTCATAATATCTTATCCGAGTAATCAGTTACCAATGTTTATCAGTATTGAGTTGACGTGTTGAGATATTTGTGTTCCGTTTGATATTTCCCCGTAGATTTTAGTGATAAAAATAACAGGCGACATTCATATACTTCAAGTTACAAATTGCAGGTTGTAAAATATGCGGAAGAACACAGGAATAGGGAAGCTGAAAGACATTTTGGCCCTCCGCCTACAGAAAAAATGATTTGAACTTGGCATGGTCAGAAGGAGATTTTGTACAATTTGCGTAAAGAAAAGCGTGCCAAACGTGGAAAAATTGACAAGTGGCCAGAACTAGAGACCGAAGTTTTGAAATGGGCGCAAGAAAATCGGCAAAAAGGCATTGCCATTTCAACAAAAATGATTCATACACATGCAGTCAAAGTAGCCTGTGAGCATAACATTGAAGATTTTAAAGGTGGTGCGTCATGGTGTTACCGTTTCAAGAAATGCAGTGGACTTTGTATGCGTAAAAGGTCAAATTACTATTAAAAATTACTATTTTTAATAGTAATTTTTACTATTAAAAATTACCTATTATTTTATCCATTTTTTTTTTTAAATCATACTTTAAAGTTTAGGTTTTTTCCAGAAAATTGTATTAAATTTCTTGGGTGCATCTTATACATAGGAGCGTCTTATACACTGGAAAATACGGTAGTTCTTGACCATTATTATTCATGCAGATTTCTCCATTGCCTGCAACATTTGGGATTGGATTATTTCCAAGTCTAGCATTAAGCTCTCCTGCTATTAACATGTAGTCCATTTTTATTCAACTTATTTAATTGTTTTAGTAGTTCCTCATAAAACAGTCAATCAGAATCCGCTTTTCTACCTTCTTGAGGGGCATATACTCCTGTGATATTTAAGTAGCTTCTTAGTTTTTAATTTAACTGTTATAATTCAATAATTTACAAAATTGGACTTCCATATTTTATTTTCCCATTTATTATCGATTAAAATTGCCACTTCACTAGTAGCTCTGATATGTTGGTCCACTTCACCATCTATATTTTTGTTTCTGTTATCATGACTGTATTAATATTTTTAGTTTTTAGTTGTTTTCCAAATTCAAATTCCTTTGTTGTTATACTTTTTGGACTCTATGTGGCTACTTTTAAAATGTTCAAGATTCCTAATCTTTTAACTTTATCCCTTCCTGGTCATTATCCATTGTTTCTTTCCAGTGACTGAATTTTCAAGTTGAAGCATCTGAGTTATAGAGATTTTCACTTGGTAAGGTAACTATCCTTAAACAAAACCTCCAACCTGGAGGACCATAGCATCATTCTCAGTCTGGGACCCACCTCCCGACCTGTTCAGTTAGGGAGATCCCTTCCTTAGCTACTGCTGGCATAGCTGAGCTTTATGAGATACCTGAACCTTGATGAGGTAAGGAGGTGCAGTTAGGAGAGAGAAATGCCATACAATCAAAAATTAGCAAATCAGGCTAATTTTTGGTGAACCCTAGGTATCACTGAATACATAGTCGATGTATTCAGTGAGCAATTGATCAGGGTGTTTCATCCTTGATGTGCAATCAGGACAACCTCAAGTGTAGAGAATGAAATGAGAGAAGACTTACTAGTGAGTGAGCAAGAAGTATATAAGGAGATAAGTAAGCTAAATATCATTAAGGCAATAGAATTTGATGAGATATCACCACATGTCTTAAGGGAATGTTCCGAGTAGCTACCGTCAGCCTTGGCATACATATTTAACAAGAGTCTTTCAACAGCGCAAATCCCAAAGGGATGGAAGGAGGTAAAATTGTTCTGTTTTACAAAGATGGTGAAAAATTATAGACCAATCTGGAGTTGTGGTTAAGGTATTGGAGAGGTTAGTGACAGCTAGAATACAGAAGTGGGTTGAAAACACCAGTATTTTCTGTGATTGTCAGCATAAGTTTATTAAAGGGACATCATGTTTTACCAACTTACTTATGTACTATAACAAGGTGATGAATGTATTAGAAAAGACAGATGCATGTACAGTGGTATACTTAGATTTTTCAAAGTTTTTGATAGATTATCACCATAAGTTGGTCACTAAATTGGATCAGATGGATTGGATGATAGATCAGTGAGTTAGATAGGCAACTGGCTCTCTGATAAGTATAAGCAAGTTGTGTGTGAGAGTACACTATCCTAGAAAAGAAAATCACCAGTGATGTGCAGCAGAGGTCTGTTTTGAGGACATTGTTATTTAACTTTTATATAATGTTATAGGGATAGGCTTAGTTGGAGATATACGACTGTTTGCAGTATGGATAAACTGCTGACAGTGATGAGGAATGAAGCAGTTTTGGGAACCTAACAGTAGGTCTTGAAAGCTTGTGTGACCAGGCAAGTATATGGAACTGTCAATTTAATATTGCAAAGTAAGGTTCTGAAATTTGGTAAGTAACAGTGGAATACCAAGCATACACTTGGTGGGGAAATTTTGGAGGAGATCTTCGAGTGGTGGTAGACAAGGATCAGGGATTGCATCTGAAGTTGTGAAGTCATCACATCAAATTATGGCAATGATGTGAAGGACTTTAACATTCACTGGCTCCATTGTATATAGGCCTTGTATGGATAATTGTGCATAGATTTGGTCCCCCCCCTGGTTTTTGTGGTCATGAGAATATATTAGAAAGCATCCAGAGAAGACTGACTAAAGTGGTAATTGGTCTTTGGAATGGGATATGAAGACAGATTTAGGGAATGCAATTTGCAAAGCCTTATGAATAGGAGGAAGAGTGGATATGATTGAGAAGTTTAAATTGGTAAGGGATTGTTACCAGGTTATGTGGAAGAAATTTTTCATAGAATGGGAGAAAGGTGTAGAATAAGGGGACATCCCTGGAAACTGTATAAGGAGGATGCGAGCAAGGGCATAAGAGCAGGTTCTTTCTTTGCATGGAGACTACTCAGTGACCACTCTCCATGCTACATTCTTTGCATGGAGACTACTCAGTGACTACTCAGCTATTTTCTGTAATAATTAGTGATACTGCTTTCTTTTTAGTATGCTGTTATTTATTTTTGATAACTTAGCGTGTCTGCATGTTTATCAGCCTTGTGATTTTGTTACTGACATTTTTTATCGAATTTTTGAGTCTTGCTGTGAAGGGAACAAAATGGTGGTATGCACAAGGTCATCTCATTGAGCATTGAAAAGATTGAATTCCATTAATTATTATTATTATTACTATTATTATTCAGGCCTCCATGGAGTCAAAAGACTCATCGTGGGAGGTCCTTCCTAGAAAACGCAAAGTCTATCAAGACTCATCGAGGGGAGCGTCCCCCCTGAGAAACACAAAGTCTATCATACCACTCCTTAAATTCATTGACCGTTCTCACTCTCACCACTCCATCAGGCAATGCATTCCATGGTTCAACCATCCTCCATGCAAAGAAACCACTCCTCACCCTCTTGCAAACGGTTTCCTTTCGTAACTTCCAGGGATGGCCCCTTGTCATGACTCCTTCCCGCTGGTCGACCAAGCAAAAGAACTTCCCAGTGTCAACCCTGTAACCACCTCTAAACAGTTTAAAAGTCTCAATCATATCACCCTTCCTTCTTCTATCCACCAAACTCTGCAGTCCACATTCCCTCAGCTGATCCTCATAACTAACATGGTACAGTCCTGAAATCATCTTTATTATCCACCTTTGTACCCATTCCACAGTTAATTTATCCCCTTCAAATCCTGGGGACCAAATTTGAGAACAATAGTCTAAGTGGGGTTTGATCAGAGACATACAATGGAATAATAACCATTTTATCTCTGCAGGTCAGTGTCCTTCTTATTATTGCAGCAATCCTCTGTGTTACCTTCACCACCTTTGCAATATGTCCCCTAAACTTCAGGTTTCTATCAATCATCAACCCCAGATCTCTTGTCTCCCCTACTTCCTCCAGTATAACTCCTCCCATAGAGTATGCAGTGTCCCATCGATGTTTCCCATACCTCAAGACTTTACATTTTGCTGAATTAAACTGATAACTCCGATTCATTTGCCCATCTATCTAGCTTATTCAAATCCTCTTGCAGGGCTACCACATCTGCACTATTACTAATAATCCTTCCCAGCTTCGCATCATCCGCAAACAACTGAATATCCCCTTGCAATCCACGGACAATGTCATTGATATAAAGGTTAAACAATATAGGTCCTAGTACTGAGCCCTTTGGGACCCCACTTGTAACTCTTTGCCTCCTTGAAACTGTCCCACCATACACAACTCTCTGATACCTATCGGATAGCCATTCCTGAATCCAGTTGACCAATCTGACATCCAGACGCATGTGCTGCAACTTAAATATCGGTTTATCATGTGGCAGCCTGTCAAATGGGTTTGCTAATTCTAGGAAAACGGCAATATATGCCTTTCCTTCATCTAATGCTCTTGTAACTTTATTATAAAAGGCTAGCTTATTGCTAAAACAAGAGCACCCCTTCACAAATCCATGTTGACTCTCACAGATAACACCACCCTCAATGCTGTATATGATCCCTCACTACTTTCTCCAAGATCTTAACAACTACTGATGATACGCAAACTGGCCTATAATTAGACACTTCCAGTCTGCTACCACCCTTATGCAATGGCACTATCTTACCTTCCTTCCATTCCATGGGCACCTTTCCCATAGCCAGACTTTCATTGAAATATTTAATAACATAAAGTTTATAAAATCATTTGATGTTGTGAGTACAACATGTATATGCTTGACAAAATGCAAAAGATATGTTTGTGGAGAGACTAAACAGGAGACAAGAGAAACTATAGATTTGTAGAAAGTGTTTTTTTTTTTTTGTTAGACTACGAGTTAGCGAAAGCAAAAACAGACAAAAGGAATGAAAGCATGTGTAAAAGAAACAGAAACAGAGCAAAGGTTAGTGAGATTGAGGGTGAGAAAGAACTCAAGAATGAAGAAATGAAACTAAGTGATATGGAAGTGAAAGTAAATATGAATGTGGAAACAGAAGTGAGGTGCACAGAACGAGAGGTAGTGAGTCTCTCGGGACAACCATAATGCATGATTTGAAGAAAGTGTTATTCAAAATGAAAAATGAAATGAGGAATATGGGGAGTGATATTAGATGTTTAGTGGAAATAAATGAATGATACAAAACAATTGAATGAAAGAGAAAAGAGCAAAATAGGTGACAAAAGATTATAGAATAGCAAGCTATGGAGATTCCATTGTTAGAGGATTAGTTAACAAGCGAGTTCATAAGGCTGCTATCTAGGAGGGACAATGAACAAGTAATGCATGCTTTGGATATGAGAAAGAAACAAGCAATAGAGTTAGTGGTCATTGTGGACACACAAATGATTTAGGTGGACATAAGGATGTAAGGGCAGATATCAGGAGTTATTGAGGAGAGTGAAAGATAACATGTGTTTCCCAAGTATGACAATAATGAGTTGAGATGGAGAGTGAGAATCATGAATGGTATGCTACCAGAGTTGCTAACAGTATGCAGTTGGTGGATATGTGGCATGTATTTGAGGGAAGAATGGAATTATACAGAAGTGATGGATCACATTTAAATAGCTTTGGAGCTGGTGAACTGGATAGGCTGTTGCTAGATGAAAGTGCAGTGGGGTGGAGCAAGAAAGAGATCAAATGTTCCTCTTCCATTCCATTCCATGAGAGTGGTATTGAAGAGACCGAAGTGCTCAGTAATGGAAATAGTTGTAGTAGTAATAGATGAAGATTAAATCAATGCAACAAGAGCATGGAGCAAGGTGTGGCGAGGCAGATGGACAGGAAGACAGGAAATGGGAGAGTTCATTTGGTATGGGATTGCAGCAAAGAAACAAAATAGATCAGGATGTGAGTTGAGACTGAACGGATACATGTGGTAAGTGGTAATAAAGATGATTAGACAACAGAAATCACAACCAACAAGTGGGTTGACTAGGACTGGTTATAGACTTTAACATGACTGCCCTGTTTCACAAATGCCAGGAGTATTAGAAATAAGGAAAATGAAATTGTTTCACTGATTGAATTTATTCGTGCCAAAATTGTTGGAACAAGTGAAACATGGTTGAATGAAGATAATATCCTAACAGGAACAGAAATAAAGACTACAGTGTTTTTCACAAGGATAGAAAGGACAATAAGGAATGGAGAGTGCTGCAGGTGATAGCAGGGGAATTGTGTCCTTATAAGGTACACATAAAAGAGAGAAATAGTGATAATGGTTTTGAGACAGTGTGATGTTAGGTGGAGGTTGACAGAAAGAGATATTTAGTTGGTTGTTGCTATAGGCCAGGGAATGTGGAGCGTGGTAATGAAGAAATGTATAAGCAGTATGGATTAGTGAACAAGGAAAAGGTTATCATTATGGGTGGAAAGATTGCATCTGGGAATAAGGAAAATGAATTTCTTGAGTTCTTGAGAGAGAGTTATCTTAAGCAGTATTTGAAGTAGGGCATACAGTAATCAAGTGGTTTAGATCTGGTCATTTCATCAGAGGACGTGATTGTGAGTCAGGGGTTGCATTACCCTCCAGTTGGTGAGAGTGATCGTGAAGTTATCATCTAAGTTGTGGCTAGCTATATGAAGACATCTGTGAGGAAAATATACATGTGGAATTACAAGGCTGGTGATTATGAGACGCTCAAGAAACAGCTTATAGCTATATAGCATGGAATGAAGAGTTCAGCAGTAAGGAAATAAATTCTGCTTGGAAACTGACATAGAGATGCTTAACAGCATCAAGGAGCAAATATATTCTGAAGGTTAACAGGATGAATAAAGCTGGTGTCAAATAGATGAATGAAGGAATTTGGCATGAAATCCAGAAGAAGAAGAATGCACTTTGGAAGCAGCACAATGTGAATAATAGTAATAATCAGTTGTACGAATAGTATAAAGAGCAAGCCAGTAAGGAGACTCTGTCAGTAAGAACAAGAAATGCAGTCTGTCCTTCTTTTACTCCTCAGGGATTAGGCACTTGCCTCTTCCAGCCTTCACTTGTCTTTCAATCTTGCAGCTGGTCTTCCTCTCTCTCTCATTTTCCTTTGGTCTATATCTATCCACTTCTTTTGGTAGCTGATATCTTTCCAGCCTAAATAAATGCTCTTTTCATTTCTCTCTATATTCTTTGATCTTTTCATTTATGTTGTAAATACCTCACTCTCTTCTGCAGTCTTAATTTTTTATGTGGTTGAATTTTGCGCAACTTGAATTACTCTTAAAAATCACATTTTGACTTGTATTTTGCTTTCATATTTCTTTTTAACAATCCATATTTCTGAACCATATAGTATAGTGCAAGTGGCCATTACCTTGTAAAATGTTTTTTGAGTTTCTCATCATGTTTTTTATTCAGTGTCCTTTTAAATGTTCCACAAATTTTCTGCAATTTCTTTATTTTTTTCATCTATATCGTTTTTTAAGTATGTTATTATTATTATTATTAACATCTGACCTCCATGGAGTCGGTGACACATCGCAGGAGATACACACTATCACACACAAAGCTCATCCAACTGTGCCTTAAATTAATTCAGTGTGTCTACATTCACATCACACTCAGGCAGTGCATTGTGCTCACAACCACTCTCAATGTAAAGAACCTACTCCTCACTCCTCTACTCACACCCTCCTTATACAGTTTCCAGGGATGGCCTCTTATTCTACTCTCCTCTCCTCTCCCATTCTATAAAATTCTATTCACGCAGCTTTGCATTTTACATTCTCTCTATCTGCCCTCATACTCCACATTCCAAAGATCACTAACCACCTTTGTGAATCTGGACCCTTTCTAACATATCCTCGTCACCATGAAAACCTGGTGACCAAATCTATGCACAGTAATCCATATGAGGCCTATCAGTGCCTTATACAGTGTTACCATAACCTCTTTATTTCTGCATGTCAGGTTCCTCTGCATCTTTGCCATTACCTGATGTGATGTCTTGTGCAATTTGTCCCCTGAATTTCAGGTCCTTGTCTTCCACCACTCCCACATCTTACATCTCCTATACCTCCTTTAGAGTTTCCTTAAAATTGTTAAGGACAACAAAAGTGCAGTAGGTTTTTGATATGTGACAAGTAGGAAGAAGTGTGTTTTGGTAAAATGATATTAATGGCAGAGGACATAGTTGAAGTATTCCATGAGCACTTCATCAGGCTGTTTAATTGGCAGTATGAAATCAGAAGCTTAAGTGTATGAGAGAAGACACTTAAAGATGAGTGTGTGCAAGAGATATATGAGAGTTAAGTAAGCTAGATGACAACAATACTAATAACTAATATTTAAGGAATTGACAGCGTATACTAGAAATATAGATTAAATAAACTTTAATATATACTTTCCGATATTTCGGCGAACGTCACGTTGCCATCTTCTTGGGAACTTACTACAAAGACACGTGCACACAAGTACTAATAACAGCAAATGAGACTGAATCTAGGAAGCTAGCGTTTTCCTAAAGTCCTGATGGTGCCCCCTGGCGGGCTATATTGGTAGTTCTTGGCCTTTGGGCTGAAGTTCTTCTGATAAAAGTTTCCCAAATTTGGGGCAGTCTCATGCATCCAAATTTGTTGAGGTTTGGCATGTTCCTAAGGGCCGAGGCTGATTCCATGAATAGTCTTTCATACTTGAACTTGCTGCGGTGTATTACTGTGGCTTTCTTCCATCTTATTCTGTGGCGAGTATCCAGAGCGTGGTCTGCAAGCCCAGAGTGGCTGTACTGGTGAAATCGGATGTAATCCTTGTGTTCTGAGATTCTGAGCGGATAAGGGATGCCAGTTAGAGATCGCATAGACAGACCACATAGAAAACTGGCATCCCTTATCCGCTCCACCAAAGACCAACCACTTCCCCTAGACCTACCTGGTGTATACCAGGTCCCTTGCAGCTGTAAACTGTCCTACTTTGGCCAAACAGGCAGGACAGCAAATATCAGAATCTCAGAACACAAGGATTACATCCGATTTCACCAGTACAGCCACTCTGGGCTTGCAGACCACGCTCTGGATACTTGCCACAGAATAAGATGGAAGAAAGCCACAGTAATACACCGCAGCAAGTTCAAGTATGAAAGACTATTCATGGAATCAGCCTCGGCCCTTAGGAACATGCCAAACCTCAACAAATTTGGATGCATGAGACTGCCCCAAATTTGGGAAACTTTTATCAGAAGAACTTCAGCCCAAAGGCCAAGAACTACCAATATAGCCCGCCAGGGGGCACCATCAGGACTTTAGGAAAACGCTAGCTTCCTAGATTCAGTCTCATTTGCTGTTATTAGTACTTGTGTGCACGTGTCTTTGTAGTAAGTTCCCAAGAAGATGGCAACGTGACGTTCGCCGAAATATCGGAAAGTATATATTAAAGTTTATTTAATCTATATTTCTAGTATACGCTGTCAATTCCTTAAATATTAGTTATCGTGTTTAACCAGCGTATAAGCCTCTCAACAAGAAAAAACAACAATACTATAGGAACATATCATCACGTGTCTTAAGGGAATGTTCTAGGGAGTTAGCATCAGACTTGCCATACCTGTTTAACAAGATCCTTGCAACAGCACAAGTCCTGAAGAAGTGGAAGAAAGGCAAAAGTTGGTTAAAGGTGATGATAAGGCTAACACAACAAATGATTGGCCAATCTGTATATTTGCTGGAGTTGTAGTTAAGGTATTTAAGAGGTTGGTGAGATATAGTATACAAAAGCAAGTTGATAAAAGTGATATTCTTCAGTTATTGCTTATATCTCTTCAGTGGTATTCTTTGTGCTTGTCATCATAGGTTTGTTAAAGAGATGTTGTGTTTTACAAGCCTGTTATATACTGTAACAAAACAACAAATGTATTGGGCAAGGGAAATGCTTATACAGTGGTATATTTAGATTTTGGTTTAATTGTATCACTACATATACTACTCTCTTAAGGTTTCTGCCTGGTCTCTGAAGAGAACCAACCAATTCGAAACAGCTGTCAGGCCAGTAAAATCTTTATCGAATGTACTAATAAAAGGTAAATATATGGATGCTTGGGTAGCACTCATGTGTTTCAACTAGTGCAAGCTAAGTCAACTTAAATGCTGAGGTCTATATTCTATAAACTCTCTGGTCAAAATTTTTTTGGCTTTGAAATAATGTTGGATCTTAGATATTCAGTATTTCTATATAATTTATTATTATTGACTACTCCATGGAGTTCTCAGACCCATCAAGGGAGCCTATAAGTATCATGCCAAGCACTATGCAACATTTGCACAGTATCTATCATACTTTGCTTGGAACTCATCACAGTCATGGCAACAGATTCTGGCAACCTATTCCACTCATTCACCACTCTACAAGCAAAAAATATAGTTCTAACACCCTTGCTAACTACATTCTTGCTCAGTTTTCCAAGGAGATGGCCCCCTACTACTCCCACCAGAAGACCTGCTCTGAAAAATTTCCTTTGTAATAATCTTGTAAAAACTCTTCAGTAATTTGTATGACTCAATCATATCACCCCTATTCTGCTCTCAACTAGTTTCTGTAACCCACAAATCTGCAACCATCTCGGTCACTCGGCTCTGGATCCTCTCCTCCTCCTCCTCTTCCTCTTCACCAAGAAACCCTGGTATCCAGATCTGCATGCAGTTGTCAAGATGGGGTCTTATCAAGGATTGATAAAAAGGAATAATATGCTTGTCTCTGCTCGCCAAAGTATTCTTCAGTGACCAAGTAATCCAATGAGCTGCTTTTACCATTTTGGCTATGTGCCTTCTAAATTTCAATTTCCTATTCCCCAACACTCAAATGTCTGGTTCTGTCAATTTCCTGGAGTACAGTTCCATTAATGTGGTATACGACTGGTAATATTTAATTGGTATACGACTGGTAAAATGCATAACCTTACACTTTCCCACATTAAACTGACATCCATTCTCCTTTGTGCAGACACAGTATATCCAAATCATCCTGTAAAATCTTAACAACATCTGTATTTACTACTATTGCTCTACCCAATTTTGCATCATCAGCAAACAAACAACTAAACAGTTCCTCTCAGATCCTTTTCTATTCTGTTAATGTACAAATTAAACAGTAACGGCCCACGCGCCTTCTTCTGGACTCTGCTCCAGAATAAACTACTGTCTGATATCTCTCCATCAACTACCCTCTTATCCACCTCATCAACCCTATATCCATCCCCATGGTCTGCAGTTTCTTGATTAGAATTCCATGTGGTATCCTATCAAATGCCTTTTGCAAAGTCCAGCAGTAACACTGTAAACCCATTACCTTTATCCAGCTCATTTTCCACTGTATTAAAAAACATGAGTAAGTTACTGAGGCATGACCTCCTTCACAAAACCATGTTTCCCATATAGTATCCCATTTCTGTGTATCCATTCCTGTATTTTGCTCTTGACCAACTTCTCCATTACCTTGACTACGATTCCTGATATGTGTGCTGATCAGTCAGCTATTTCCTACATCATTCTTGGATCCTCCTTCATTCAGTGGAATTGTTTCTTCTCTTTTCACTCCTACACCAGTCTAGGATCCTCCTTCATTCAGTGGAACTATTTTCTCCTCTTTTCACTCCTTGGGACTCACCTCAGAACCGAGACTTGGATATTTCAACGTGGTCAAGGGTGCTTTCAATTCCCTAGCACGTTCTCATAAAACTCATGCTGGTATATTCTCTAAACCCATAGCTTTATTCACATCAAGGTTCTGTAATAAGCTATGCACCTTCAGTTCTTTTACCTCAGTTTCCATGCAATATCTCCACCTGGATGATATACTCTCATAAAGTGTTCAGTTAATAATTCTACTGTTTTGGCCAGTAATAAAAGTACATATATTAGTTTCTTCTGTTCCAGTCACCAGCAACAGTAGGAATTATGAACTATTGCTCCACCTCAACTGAATAAATTCCTGTAAATTCTGAGCCCATATTGCATAGCTTTGAATTTACTTCTCTCTCTCTCTCTTTCTATCACCCCCCCCCCCGCACTCTATTATGATTTCTCTCTCAGCTCTCCAGCTGTTATTTTCTTAGTATTCTCTGTTGCTGTTGTCAACTGAAGAAGTGCTGCGTGACATTATGCAGATTACATTCGCCACATCTTGGTTTATCACTCTATGCTTGGTGATATGACTGTCCCTGTGTGCCTTTCTTCAGAGATAAATATTACTCAATTTGTATATATTTGTATGGTTTTGTGAAGGATGGGTCATGCCTCAGAACCTACTCCTCACTCTGCTGTTCACACCCTTCCTTTTGCAGCTTCTAGAAATTGTCTGCTGTTGTGGTTCTCTCCCTATGAAATTTTTCTATTAAGAATCTCTTCCATTAATCTGCTAACAGCACCTTATTAAATTATATGTCTCATACCCAACTACATCAAATAGACATAGACTAAACACTACCAAAGTCAATAAATTTGTTCACAGACTTGGTTTCTCTTGAAAAAATAGGTGACCGAATCGTGCATAGCAATCCATGTGTAGTCTGATCAGGACCTTAAATAAGGAACCACAACTTCCTTACTTCTAGATGTCAAAACTTTCTGCATCATTGCCATAATCAATGGATTATGTCATTAACATGGTTTTTGTGAATGGTAGGTAGTGCCTCAGTAACTTGCTTATGTTTTATAATACAGTGACAGCTGAGCTTGGTAAAGGTTATAAGTTTACAGTGATACTGCTGGATTTTGCAAAAGCCTTTGATAGGAGACCACATGGAATTCTAATCAATAAATTGCAGCACATGGAGATGAATATAGGGTTGGTGATGATGTTTAAGGCCTCCCTTGATGAGGACTCCATGGAGTGTTCGTAATAATAATAATAATTTTAAAATGTGGCTTTTATGGAAACCTGCTCAAAAATATTATTAATACCGCTCAATCACAATTATTATTGTTTGAAAATTATACCAATTGGAAAGGAGGTAAGCTGGTCTCCATTTCTCACCAATCATGAAAAAATTTTTCATAGCCCAATTAATTAGGGTAAGCAGACATGCAATATATTAATTTGCAATATGTATCTCAGTCTTCAATAACTCAACTGAAAGAAATTTTCCAGTTTCTTAAGTATTTTTAGGGAAATTGCAACATACACTAAATAATTCTTACAATAAATTGAATTTGTATATATCTGATATTTCAGCAAAATCAAATTGCCATCATCAGAGAACACAGTAGAAGTTGATATACTCATGCAGTCACTATGCTGTGTAAATGAGGCTGAAGTGTAACAACCAAAGAGCAGGCTAGAGTCCTAAATATTGCCTCTCCCCATCCAGTGGAATAGAATGGGATAGCGTTTTTGCCTGTTGACTAAAGTTGGCTGTTGGCTGAGAATGAGTGTCTCCCAAATTTGAGAATATATTAATTAAATTTATGATAATTAATATTTACTCTATGTTATAATTTCCTTAAAAATATCATTATGAATAGCCAATATATAAGCCTCACTAATTTTCTGCTTATAAAAGTTTATCTGCAATGAAGGTATATGCAAGCATTATCAATCAGTCTTTATTTAGTCTAGAAGATAATTCATGATTGAAAACATTACAGTTTTCTTTGATTCATGTGAATATTACTAAATATAAATGAATAAATAATATTATAAATATATTATTATTATTATTATTATTATTATTCAGGCCTCCAAGGAGTCAAAAGACTCATCGAGGGAGGTCCTTCCTAAGACATAAAGTCTGTCAAGACTCATCGAGGGGAGGTCCCCCCCTGAGAAACACAAAGTCTATCATACCACTCTTTAAACTCACTGACCGTTCTAGCTCCCACCACTCCATCAGGCAATACATTCCACGGCTCAACCACCCTCCACACAAAGAAACCACTCCTTACCCTCTTGCTCACAGTTTCCTTTCGTAACTTCCAGGGATGGCCTCTTGTCATCACTCCTTCCCGCTGTTCAACCAAGCGAAAGAACTCCCCAGTGTCAACCCTGTAACCACCTCTCAACAGTTTAAAAGTCTCAATCATATCATCTCTCCTTCTTCTGTCCACCAAACTCTGCAGTCCACATTCCCTCAGCCGATCCTCATAACCAAAATTGTATAGTCCTGAAACCATCTTTGTCATCCTTCTTTGTATCCTTTCCACAGTTAATTTATCTCCTTCAAATCCTGGGGACCAAATCTGAGAACAGTAGTCTAAGTGTAGTCTGATCAGAGACTTATACAATGGAATGATAACCCTTTTATCTCTGCAGGTCAGTGTCCTTCTCATAATTGCAGCAATCCTCTGTGTTACCTTCACCACCTTTGCAATATGTCCCCTAAATTTCAGGTTTCTATCAATCATCAACCCCAGATCTCTTGTCTCGCCTACTTCCTCCAGTATAACTCCTCCCACAGAGTATGCAGCATCCCATCGATGTTTCCCAAACCTCAAGACGTTACATTTTGCTGCATTAAACTGATAAACCCGATTCATTTGCCCATCTATCTATCTTATTCAAATCCTCTTGCAGGGCTACCACATCTGCACTATTACTAATAATCCTTCCCAGCTTCACATCATCCACAAACAACTGAATATCCCCCTGCAATCCGCTGGCTATGTCATTGATATAAAGGTTAAACAATATAGGTCCTAGTACTGAGCCCTGTGGGACCCCACTTGTAACCCTCTGCCTCCTGGAAACTGCTCCACCATACACAACTCTCTGATACCTATCAGACAGCCAATCCTGAATCCAGTTGACCAATCTCACATCCACACCCATGTGCTGCAACTTAAATATCAGCTTATCATGTGGCACCCTGTCAAATGCCTTTGCCAAGTCTAAGAAAATTGCAGTATATGCCTTTCCCTCATCTAATGTTCTTGAAACTTTATTATAAAAGGCTAGCATATTTCTAAAACAAGAGCGTCCTTTCACAAATCCATGTTGATTCTCACAGATAACATTACCCCCATCTGCCCAATGCTGTATACGATCCCTCACTACTTTCTCCAAGATCTTAACAACTACTGGTGACACACAGACTGGCCTATAATTAGACACTTCCAGTCTGTTACCACCCTTATGCAATGGCCCTATCTTACCTTCCTTCAATTCCCTGGGCACCTTTGCCAAAGCCAGACTTTCATTGAAAAGCCACGTTAAAGGCACTGTCAATTCCCTAGCACATTCTCTCAAAACTCGTGGTGAAATACCATCCAGTCCCACAGCTTTACTAACATCCAGAGTACTCAGTATCTGAAACACACTCTCCTCCTGTACCTCCAGACTTCAAACCAGTCCTCTCCCTCTAGCATTAAAACTGACTCCTCTAGGATGAAATACTCCAATAAAGTGTTCATTGAACAATTCCACTATGTCCTCTGCATTAGTCACTCTATTCCCATTTTTATCCCACAATATCATTCTTCCACGGTCATTTCTCCTCCTACTGGCCACATTGCTAAAAAATTCCCTAGAATTTTCTTTGGATCTTATGGCCAATCTCCTCTCATATTCCAGTTTCGCTTTCCTTACCACACTAGTCACTTTTCTGGCCTGTGTCTTATAATCCTCATGCATCTCTTCACCTGTCTCCTTATATCTCTTCCATAGCCTCTTTTTCGCATGCAATTCCTGTTTAATATTGTTTGTCATCCACTTTACTCCAAATTGCGTCCTCTTCTTCACTCGTGGTATACAACTTACCATTGCTGATAACAAATATTATTTTTCACAATTTCCCATGCACTAGTGATATCCCGGCCTTCCAATTCCTGCCTCCATGAAACTTCCCGAAGTTGACGTCTAAGACTATTATAATCACCTGCCTTATAATTCCACATAAGTTCCCGTCTCTTTGATACTCCTGCATGTCTATTAATTTTCCAAGTCAACACCATATGGTCACTCTCTCCAACTGGTGGGAGAGACATCAACTCAGTTATTATCAACTCTTCTGATGCTATAACCAAATCCAAAACTTTTGAACCTCTTGTTCCCTCTGTTACATGTTGCCTAAGACATTTGTCCCTCAAGAATTCTAGAAATTCCATTCCCCTATTGCTACATGCATCTTCCTCTCTCCAATTTATACTACTGAAGTTAAAATCTCCCATAACAATCATTCTTCTTGCACTTGCCAAACTTAGCTGTCTAAACATCTCCTGGTCCCCATCCTCTGTGCTCCTGGGTCTGTAGCAAAACTCCACTAAATATCCTGTCTTGCCTACCTCTACCTCACACCATACGCTCTCAAAATCATTTGTCTCACTTCTTTCCAAATTCTCCACTCTTAGAGGAGATAGGTCATCACATATCATAAGCAGCACCCCACCACCACGCTTTCCCCTCCTATCCTGACGAAAAATGCTATACCCAGCGACTTCTATTCCTGTTGTTATATCCCCTTCTGTCAACCACGTCTCAGTGATCACAATAATTTTTGCCCAGGCTGATGCTATCTGCACCACCAATTCCTCTCCCTTATTCCGGATACTCCTGGCATTAGTATAAAGCATATAAATGCCATTGTTTCTATACCCAGCATTATCCCTTCTTGACTCCACTGGGCTCAGTGTTACCTGACATTGTCTCCCTTCTCCCAAGTATCCATTCCCACAAGAGGCCAGCCCTGCTATCATCCTCCCTGGGACACACTGACTCATTCAGAACAGCAATCTCTCCAGATGCCTACGTCCTTCCTCATTCAAATGTAAACGGTCTCTCGCATACAATTCCTCTCTTTCCTCAAATGCACTCCAAGCATCCACATATACCAGTCCTCTCTTGTCACACATTCTCGCTATTATGCCATTCAATATCACCGCTCTTCTGCTCAGCTCATCATTATCATACCTAGGCAACACGCACACTATTTTTCCTCTCTCTGTCTTCTTCCGTACAGTCTCAAGCAAAAATCTCATATCTCTCGCTGCCCGACTTACATTACCACTCAAGTCATTCGTTCCTACCATCACAATCATCTCATCCACCCTTTCACCTCTCTTAATTGCCATAGCCACCCTTTCTATTGTTCCTCCTGGCAAACACTCCTCACGCATCCTATCTTGAACACCACGGATCATTGAGTCGCCATACATTATACCTCTTACCATTCTCTCCTCTTCTTTCATTCCCATACCTCTCTCTTCTACTGTTTCCATTCTCTCCTCTTCTAGCACTCCCATACAGCTCTCTCATTCCCTCTCTCCTACTGTTTCCATTTTCTCCACTTCTAGCACTTCCATATCCCTCTCTCATTCTGTCTCTCCTACTACTGTTTCCATCCGCTCGTCTTCCAGCATTCCCATACCTCTCTCTCATTCCATCTCTCCTACCGTTTCCATTCTCTCCTCTTCTAGCACTTCCATATCTCTCTCTCATTCCGTCTCTCCTACTGTTTCCATCCTCTCGTCTGCTAGCATTCCCATACCTCTCTCTCATTCCCTCTCTTCTACTGTTTCCATTCTCTCCTCTTCTAGCACCCCCATACCTCTCACTCATACTTCCTAAATTCTCTATCTCTCCTACTCTGATTCGCCTTGCATTTATCTCTTCCATTCTCCTAATCTTATCTTTCATACTTCTGCTCTCATTCACAAGACATTCCACCTCCTCTTTCAACTCATCTATCTCCCTCTGCAGGTCTGTCACTCTTAATCTAAATTCACTCTCCCAAACAAAACCATCTCCTAAACTTTCACAGTCACTCACACCTTCCACACTATCAACTATTATTTTCTCATTCTCTCCTATCACACTACTTGTCTTCCTACATTCATTCCCCGTTCCTGGAGCAACAAAGTCGGATATCGATATATCTAATGTACTTATTTCCTCCAACTGCCTGCATTTTGTGCACATACGCTCTCCAATCTCTTTAGCAAGCCACATATGTAATTCCCGAGACGCATACATGCCACAAGTACTGCATGCCACAAAGTCCCTTATGATATTGCTAATAATTGAGTTCTTAAATGGCGGAGGACTTGGCGGTACGCCACTTGCACCTGCTGCTGAATCCACCATCATTCCTTACTGCCGAGTAGCGTAATCTTTAATAATTATTCAATTAATAAATAAGAGGGAAAAAAGTACAAACATCAGAACATTTAAGTACTAAATGTAATTAAATAAAATGAAATATAACTAAATACAGTAACTTAGCTTCGTTTTGTCTTCCACCATGATGCGTTCAATTCCAACGGTCAATATATTATTCTTGAACAATGTATTTTCTTAAAATGAAAAAGGAAGTTTCTTAACACTGTTGAATAAGGAATCCCCCCTCCCTTCCCAATAGTAAAAGAACAGTACTGATAATGACAGATTACAACTTGTAAAAGTGAGGCTTAGATAGATAATCTCTACTTTCTCTAGCTTTTGAGCTTTTATTTCAGCTGTGTAAATTTCTGTTGATTGACCACCTTTAACATTCCAATTTTTTTGTTTGTTTGTTTTTTCCCCTTTTATCTACTTAAACCAAAATTTTATATCTCTATATAATTAACTGTACGATGTCTTCAAATCCTTTAATTCCTAATTTTTTTGAAGCCAAACAAATATCATGTTATTGTGAATTGACCCAAGTTTTCCAAAAAATTAAAAAAAAAATAAGTTATTATTATTTGAATGTTAAAGTGAATACACAGGAATATTATTTCTATTTTCAAAAGATCTATCAAAGAAATATGTGCTATCTGGTGACTGAATAGGTTATAAGTATTTTTATTCTTTTCCTAACTAGAACTAGATGCATTCCTTGTATTTGCTCATAGAAGTGACATTCGATGGCTCTGTCTCAGCTGTAAAGATGAAATTGATGTTGTGATTCCCCTATATAATATAAGTAGTGCTGTTGCTCTTGATTGGGATAGTGATACGGACACAATCTATTGGTCTGATGTTACAAATAATACCATTAGCAGAGCAAAGTGGAATGGAACTGATCAAGAGGTAATATATATATATATGTGTGTGTGTGTGTCTGTGTGTATTTTAATCTCTCTCTTCATTTTTAAGATTATCTTATTTGAAGCACCAAAAGATTACATCCTGAAAATGTATGGTTACAAATTTTTGGATTTAAGCTATGTACACAAAAAAAATTTCATTACAAACACTTTCTAAATAAAAAAAAACTTTGTTTTACAAATTTCTGCATATTGTCTTTATAACATTGACATTAACATTTCTTGATTTCACAATATCCTTATTTTATTTATTTACATGAGATCAGTTGACTTCTGACTTCTGTAAGAGGACTAGGAATTTACTTATCTTCTTTGTGTCTCATGATACATATGGCCAAGATTTGTGTCTTCCAGATGTGTTACTAATTCTACTTCTTTTCAGCTCTTTCAACTTGCTATTCTTCTTTAGTTTTCTGTCATTCTCTTCCAAGTTAATTTAGGCCTTCTCCTTTTCATTTTTCTTTCTGGAATCCATGTCAAAGGTACTCTTGCTCTCTGCTGTCCATTCTCAGTACATGTCCAATCCATTTATATCTTGCATTTTTTTATTTCATTGGTCATACTTCTTTCTTTGCTCAGTCATACTGAGAAAATTGATCGGCAGTTTATATAAGCCATCATTTGTTACATAACTGGGACCAAAATATTTTAATATTTTACACAGACATTTTGTTTGAAAATTCTTTAATTTAGCTTCCAGTTTTTAGTCAGTTTCCATGTCACTGATCCATATAAAAATATGACCTTAACAATTCTGCTAGAGATCTTTATTTTGTTGAAAAATTTCTTTCGTCTTTAATCATTATTTTAGTTTTATTATGATATTTGGAGGATTTCCATATATTCTTTTTCTGAAAGTAGTATTTGCTTTTGTCAATCTTTGCATTATATTCCATCTTCACTTATTGACATTTTCTTCAGGTATGGAAAATTCTTAACCTTTTACTGCATGTTGATTGATTTAATTTCTTTGTGACATTTTCTGTTCAATTTAAGAACTTTTTTTAGTCATGTTTATTTTAAGAACAACCTTTTCAGCTGTTTCATACAATGCATCCAATTTTGCTTGTATTTACTTACTTACTTAATCCTCTTCACTCCACCTGGGAGCAGAGGTCTTCCACCACCATTTTCCACCAGACTTTGTTTTTTGCTTCTGCTTTTATTTAGTTCCAGTTTTTATTCGTATTCTATTTTTTTTCATCCGGTATCACAATTTGGAAGGTTTCAGTTTGCATTGCATTTTTTTTTTCTGAGACTGGATTGCTAGTCTTGTGCCCAACCTTCCCCATTTATCTAGACTTGGGACCAGCACACCAAGTTTTCACTCAGCATGGCTGGGTTCAATTCTGCTTGTATGTTAGTTGTATTTTGGTGATATTAACACTATGTTATCTGCATAATCTAGATCTTCCAACTGTGACATAGA
Source organism: Typopeltis vanoorti (assembly GCF_054136105.1). NCBI lineage: Eukaryota > Metazoa > Arthropoda > Arachnida > Uropygi > Thelyphonidae > Typopeltis > Typopeltis vanoorti. The sequence goes on along the minus strand of NC_143573.1, from coordinate 68,503,840 downwards.
ATGCCATTTAATTCTTCCTCTTACACCTGTAACTTTTCTCATAATCCAATCAATGACTATCTTAAACAGTAAACCAGACATTATACGCCCTGTCTCACACCAGTCTCAAAAAAGTCTAATGTTCTTTGCTGTGCAATAACATAACTTTTATTTCCTTTATACATTTCTTTTATTATTCTCACATATGTCAGGAATTCAGTAGCTTCTAAAAAATTATCTATAATGTTTCTTCCTCAATACTGTCAAATGCTTTGAAAAAATCTGGGAAATTTAGATATGATGAGCTTCTAAGTTCTACGCTTTATTTAGTGACATTTCTTAAGGTAAAAATGTGATGCACAATAATCCCAGCTCTTCTAAAACCAAACTTCCAACAACTTGTTCAGGCATTAATATATTTTCTATTAGACTTTTAGTTCTATTTATCAATATTTTATAGAATATTTTTGCAGGCACTGAGAGTAGACTAATTCATTATCCTCTAATTGCACTTTAAAATTGGAGGATAATGAATCATGCATGTAGTAAAATAAACCCTGCATGCATGATAAGTGATGAGTTATATCCTCTCAGACTGGAGAATTTGGAGGGAAATAGCATTAATGGTTTTGAAAGTATATTGTGTGCAGTGGAGGTGGGAAGGATAAGATATTTAGTGGAATTTTGCTATAAGCCAAGGAACACAAATAGTGAAGAGCAGGAAATGTTAAGGCAGCTAAGTTTGGAAGTGCAAAGTGAGTGATTGTTATAGGAGGGTTAAACTATAGCAGCATAAATTGGGAAGATGAAACAGCATGTAGTGGTAAGAGAATGGAATTTCTGGAATACTTAAGAGAGAAATATCTTTGACTTTGTAGTAGATCACAAGGTTCAAGTGTTTGGGATTTAGTCCTAGAAGCAGTGGATCTGATTGTAATGGAGATGTAATTCTTGCCTCCAGTTGAAGAGAGTGATGACCATGTAGTCTTGGAGGATGAAAAGACATGCAGAAGTATCATGGAGAAGGGAATTTGTATGGAATTATAAGACAGGTGATTACAATAATTTTAGATATCATATATGGATAGTTCCATGAGAGAGTTATCATCAATGTATTTAAACTACTGAAAAAATATTTACTAGCAGCAATGGCAAGTTATATACCTCAAGTAAAAAAAGATAACATGATTTGGTGTAAAGTGGATGATGAAAATCAAATAGGAACTGCAGATGAAAAAGGTTATGGGGGGGGGGAGTATAAAGAGAGGAATTGAAAAAAAAGTTGCATGAGGAATATAAGATACTGGTTGGACAAGTGGTTAGCGTATCCACTCTCCAGCCAAAAGGCTGCAGGTTCAAATCCCACTGTGGGCATGGATGTTTGTGATTGCATGTGAAAATATTAGTGCTGGTGGTTGGTGGTAGATGGCATTGGTGTAGTTGCAGTTCGTTGTACTTGGTAGAGTAGGTACCCTCCCTCGATGAGTCTTTGGACTCCCTGGAGGTGTCAGGTAATAATAATAATAATACAAGACAGGAAAGTAACTAGCATAGCATTTTATAGTAACATATCATAGTATAGTGGCATTGCATAAGGGTGGTGATAGAATGGGATGTCAAACTACTGACCCATTTGTATTTCTTCTGTTGTTTTTGTTGTTGTTAAGGTTCTGAAGAAATGAGTGAGGGGTTGTATACAGCATTGGGCAGAAAAGAGTAATGTTATCTGTGAGGATCAGCATGGATTTCTTCAGTTAACATGAAAAAACACAAAAAAAGAGTAATACTATTTATTTAAGGCCATATATTTCAGACTGTATATTACAGGTCATCATCAGTGGTGACAATAGTTAATTACAAAGCAGAACACAAACAATTTGTATTTTAATCATGCATCAATATTTTTTTTAAATGGCTAATAAATTTTCAATATTGCAATATTTCCTCAGTTATACCATTTTGCATTGTTTTATGTATAATGTCATGCAGCCCTTACTTTTTCAAATCAATCCATTGTTTGCATTCTACTCTATAATTAGCTATTGTCACCACTAATGATGGCATGTAATATTCAAGCTTAAATATATGGCCTTAAATAAATAGTATTATTAATCCCTTGTGTTTTTTTTTCATATTAATTGAAAAAACCTCTCATGGCACAAGTATCTCTTAATCAGCATGGATTTGTTAAGGGGTGCTCTTGCTTTAGTAATCTGGTTGTCTTTTATAATAAAGTAACAAGAACAGTTGATTAGAGAAAGGGATATACTTCCATTTTTACTGAGGCATTTGATAGTGTGGCAATAATTAAGCTGATATTTAAGTTACAATGTATGAGTTTAGATATCAGGTTAGTGAACCAGATTGGAGATTTGCTGTCTGATGCTAAAGAGTTATGTAAGAAGGAATGGTTTCAAGAAAGTAGAAGGTCATTATTGGGATCTGTACTATTTAACCTTTATATCAGTGATATTGTCAGTGGATTGCAGGAGATATTCAGTTTGCATATGATGTAAATCTGGGAGGAATTATTAGATGGTGCCTATATGGCGATCCTTCAGGTGTATTTGAATAAGCTGGACTGATGGGCATATAAATGGGGATGTCTCTTTAATGCTGCTACACATAGTCTTGAATAGGATCCACCAATGGAAGGTTGCATACTCTGCTGATAGAACTTACTAGAGGAAGTGCAAGGAGTAAGAGATCTTGGGATGATTATAGATAGAAATTGAAATTTCTATCTATATGTCTCCCTAAATTGAAATTTAGGGAGACATATCACAAAGGTGGTGAACATAATGCAGAAAATTACTGCAATACTGAGAATGATGTTGACTAGCAGGGATAGAAGAGTGGTGATCCCATTGTATAAAGCCCTCATCAGGCCACAGATCTGGATTATTGTGCTCAGGTCTGGTCACTGGGAGTTGAAGGGAATAAATTAACATTGGCAAGGGTGCAGAGGCAGATAACAAAAATTATATTAGAACTGTACAATATTAGTTATGAGGTTTGACTGGGGCATGTGGACTGCAGAGTTTGGTGAAGAAGAGATGCAGAATTGATATGATTGAGACATTTACAGGGTTGACACTTTATGGGGAGATCTTTCATATGGTAGAATGAGTGGAAAGAGCAAGGACAACAGGTCATCCCTGTACATTGCTAATGGAAGTGGTGAGTAGGAGCGTGAGAAGTTTTTTTTTGTTTTTTTTTTTTTTTTTGCATGAAGGGTGTTTGGACTGTGGAATACACTGCCGTATAGGGTGGCAATATTATGGACGGTGGACAACTTTTAGCAAAGTCTGATACACTGTGTTGTCTGAGATGGGCCTCCCATGACAAGTCTTGTGACTCCATGGTCTTGAATGTTAATTAATTAATTAAATAAAATAACAAATAAATCCATTAATATATTTTATTCCTCAAAGGGAGTAGTGAGGCTCTTTATCCCTAACTTACTTTTTGGAAACTAGTGAGCAGGCAGCCAATCTCCTGCCTTAGCCAATCCCTAATTGGCATCCACAGAGGAAAGTCTGGCAAACAACTGCCTCATCTCATGATCCCTCACCTTAACAATATATATATATATATATATATATATATATATATATTATTCTGACATAGCACAAGTTCTGCAGTCAAATTTCTCAAGTTTACAGGATGAAATACTTGTCAAATTTTGGTAAGTTAAAAATCCTGCCTACATGTGCCAGAGAGAGAGAGAGAGAGAGATTTAATTAGAATCTGGTCAAAGAAAGGCTTAGAAAAGTTCCTCTATTCAGTGACTAGAATCAAACACAGTAGTCTTTCTTCAGGCAGCCTTGTACTATGGATGCAAAAGTAATTTCCACAGGGCTATACAAGTGTAAATACTACTACTACTAATAATAATAATTATTATTATTATTTTATACTCAGTGATACAAGTTCAACAGATAGCTTGAATGAGTCTTTGTCTGCATCTTGATGTCTCTGTCCTAGGCTCCTTCATCATCACCATTTAAATAGATGTACTCCTTCATAAGATCTCATAAACATGTGGCAGAAACAGTTAACAATGTATGCATAATCTTTATGATGTGAAGCAAAATTCGTGCAATAAATTTTACATCTTCTTTCTGATGAAATGATATTTATTCAAGGCAAGCTGTGCTAATCTGCTATTGGACTGTCCACTCTATTATCTATTTTTTCTGTTCTTTCTTTCTTCTTGAGTGACTACAGTAGTCTATCCTGTCTGTTTCAAAAACTGAACATCATGTTGACTAGGATAGTATAGATGCCTGGAAAGGAGAGAGAACTGGCAGGATTAGATCTCTCATGTAAGCTAAAACTTTGTTCAGTTCTTTATGGAAATTCTAATCATGTAGTATTTTAGAATGATTGCTTAATCTATCTGTTGTGCATTTAATATATAAAGTATATGGGAAATCTAGTTTGGGATGTGAGCTTTCATGTTATTTTGAGGGAGCTTGGCAAAAGTTTTTTTTTTTTTTTTGTTATATATGTTTTGCTCAAATTATGTTAATAATTTAGAGTCTGTTGTTCTAGATGCAGTGTTGATCCTGAAGATGAAATGCACTCTGCAGGCTAAATTATTATTATTATTATTATTATTATTCAGGAATCCATGGAGTGAAAAGACTCATCGTGGGAAGTCCTTTCTAAGAAACACAAGTCTATCAAGACTCATTGAGGGAGGTCCCTCCTAGGAAACACAAAATCTATCATACCACTCCTTAAATGCATTGATGCTCTCACCACTCCATCAGGCAATGCATTTCATGGTTCAACTACCCAGTTTAAAAGTCTCAATCATATCACCTCTCCTTCTTCTATCCACCAAACTCTGCAGTCCACATTCCCTCAGCCGATCCTCATAACCAAAATTGTATAGTCCTGAAACCATCTTTGTCATCCGTCTTTGTATCCTTTCCACAGTTAATTTATCTCCTTCAAATCCTGGGGACCAAATCTGAGAACAGTAGTCTAAGTGTAGTCTGATCAGAGACTTATACAATGGAATGATAACCCTTTTATCTCTGCAGGTCAGTGTCCTTCTCATAATTGCAGCAATCCTCTGTGTTACCTTCACCACCTTTGCAATATGTCCCCTAAATTTCAGGTTTCTATCAATCATCAACCCCAGATCTCTTGTCTCGCCTACTTCCTCCAGTATAACTCCTCCCATAGAGTATGCAGCATCCCATCGATGTTTCCCAAACCTCAAGACGTTACATTTTGCTGCATTAAACTGATAAACCAGATTCATTTGCCCATCTATCTATCTTATTCAAATCCTCTTGCAGAGCTACCACATCTGCACTATTACTAATAATCCTTCCCAGCTTTGCATCATCCGCAAACAACTGAATATTCCCTTGCAATCCACAGACAATGTCATTGATATAAAGGTTAAACAATATAGGTCCCAGTACTGAGCCCTGCGAAACCCCACTTGTAACCTTCTGCCTCTGATATTGCTCCACCATACACAACTCTCTGATACCTATCGGACAGCCAATCCTGAATCCAGTTGACCAATCTGATATCCAGACCCATGTTCTACAACTTGAATATCAGCTTATCATGTGGCACCCTGTCAAATGCCTTTGCTAATTCTAGGAAAATGGCAGTATATGCCTTTCCCTCATCTAATGCTCTTGTAACTTTATCATAAAAGGCTAGCATATTGCTAAAACAAGCGCACCCCTTCACAAATCCATGTTGACTCTCACAGATAACATTACCCTCATCTGCCCAATGCTGTATATGGTCCCTCACTATTTTCTCCAAGATCTTACTAACTACTGATGACACACAAACTGGCCTATAATTAGACACTTCCAGTCTGTTACCACCCTTATGCAATGGCACTATCTTACCCTCCTTCCATTCCATTCTATTCCATGGGCACCTTTCCTGCAGCCAGACTTTCATTGAAAAGTCAGGTCAAGGGCACTGTTAGTTCCCCAGCACATTCTCTCAAAATGCATGGTCAAATACCATCCAGTCCCACAGCTTTACTAACATCCAGAGTACTCGGTATGTGGAACACACTCTCCTCCTGCACCTCTAAACCTTGAACCTGCTTTATCCCTCTAGTATTCAAATTGACTCCTACAGGATGAAATATTCCAATAAAGTGTTCATTAAACAATTCCACTATGTCCTCTGCATCAGTCACTCTATTCCCATTTTTATCCCGCAGCGTCATTCTTCCACAGTCATTTCTCCTCCTACTGACCACATAGCTAAAAAATTCCCTAGGATTTTCCTTGGATCTAAGGGCCAATCTTTTCTCATATTCCAGTTTTGCCTTCCTTACCATACTAGCCACTCTTCTGGCCTGTGT